>NW_027327794.1:0-180089 GCF_047675955.1 Chlorocebus sabaeus | reverse complement strand
TATGGGCTTCCAAATATCCCTTTGCCAATTCCACAAGAACAGCCTTAGCGAAAGGCTTCTTGAAGGGAAAGATGTAACACTGTGAGATGAA
Organism: Chlorocebus sabaeus; assembly: GCF_047675955.1. Taxonomy (NCBI): domain Eukaryota; kingdom Metazoa; phylum Chordata; class Mammalia; order Primates; family Cercopithecidae; genus Chlorocebus; species Chlorocebus sabaeus. The sequence continues at coordinate 179,998 of NW_027327794.1, read as the reverse complement.
TTAACAGAACATAGAGCAGTTTCTCAGAAAGCTTCTTTCCAGTTTTGAACGGAAGATATTTCCTTTTTCACCATAGCCCTCAATGGGCTTCCAAATATCCCTTTGCCAATTCCACAAGAACAGCCTTAGCGAAAGGCTTCTTGAAGGGAAAGATGTAACTCTGTGAGATGAATGAACAGAACACAGAGCAGTTTCTCAGAAAGCGTCTTTCCAGTTTTGAACGGAAGATATTTCCTTTTTCACCATAGCCCTCTATGGGCTTCCAAATATCCCTTTGCCAATTCCACAAGAACAGCCTTAGCGAAAGGCTTTTTGAGGGAAAAGATGTAACTCCGTGAGGTGAATTAACAGAACACAGAGCAGTTTCTCAGAAAGCTTCTTTCCAGTTTTGAACGGAAGATATTTCCTTTTTCACCATAGCCCTCTATGGGCTTCCAAATATCCCTTTGCCAATTCCACAAGAACAGCCTTAGCGAAAGGCTTCTTGAAGGGAAAGATGTAACTCTGTGAGATGAATTAACAGAACACAGAGCAGTTTCTCAGAAAGCTTCTTTCCAGTTTTGAACGGAAGATATTTCCTTTTTCACCATAGCCCTCTATGGGCTTCCAAATATCCCTTTGCCAATCCCACAAGAACAGCCTTAGCGAAAGGCTTCTTGAAGGGAAAGATGTAACTCTGTGAGATGAATTAATACACCACAGAGCAGTTTCTCAGAAAGCTTCTTTTCAGTTTTGAACGGAAGATATTTCCTTTTTCACCATAGCCCTCTATGGGCTTCCAAATATCCCTTTGCCAATTCCACAAGAACAGCCTTAGCGAAAGGCTGCTTGAAGGGAAAGATGTAACTCTGTGAGATGAATTAACAGAACACAGAGCAGTTTCTCAGAAAGCTTCTTTCCAGTTTTGAACGGAAGATATTTCCTTTTTCACCATAGCCCTCTATGGGCTTCGAAATATCCCTTTGCCAATTCCACAAGAACAGCCTTAGCGAAAGGCTTCTTGAAGGGAAAGATGTAACTCTGTGAGATGAATTAACAGAACACAGAGCAGTTTCTCAGAAAGCTTCTTTCCAGTTTTGAACGGAAGATATTTCCTTTTTCACCATAGCCCTCTATGGGCTTCCAAATATCCCTTTGCCAATTCCACAAGAACAGCCTTATCGAAAGGCGTCTTGAAGGGAAAGATGTAACTCTGTGAGATGAATTATCGGAACACAGAGCAGTTTCTCAGAAAGCTTCTTTCCAGTTTTGAACGGAAGATATTTCCTTTTTCACCATAGCCCTCTATGGGCTTCCAAATATCCCTTTGCCAATTCCACAAGAACAGCCTTAGCGAAAGGCTTCTTGAATTGAAAGATGTAACTCTGTGAGATGAATTAACAGAACACAGAGCAGTTTCTCAGAAAGCTTCTTTCCAGTTTTGAACGGAAGATATTTCCTTTTTCACCATAGCCCTCTATGGGCTTCCAAATATCCCTTTGCCAATTCCACAAGAACAGCCTTAGCGAAAGGCTTCTTGAAGGGAAAGATGTAACTCTGTGAGATGAATTAACAGAACACAGAGCAGTTTCTCAGAAAGTTTCTTTCCAGTTTTGAACGGAAGATATTTCCTTTTTCACCATAGCCCTCTATGGGCTTCCAAATATCCCTTTGCCAATTCCACAAGAACAGCCTTAGCGAAAGGCTTCTTGAAGGGAAAGCTGTAACTCTGTGAGATGAATTAACAGAACACAGAGCAGTTTCTCAAAAGGCTTGTTTCCAGTTTTGAACGGAAGATATTTCCTTTTTCACCATAGCCCTCTATGGGCTTCCAAATATCCCTTTGCCAATTCCACAAGAACAGCCTTAGCGAAAGGCTTCTTGAAGGGAAAGATGTAACTCTGTGAGATGAATTAACAGAACTCAGAGCAGTTTCTCAGAAAGCTTCTTTCCAGTTTTGAACGGAAGATATTTCCTTTTTCACCATAGCCTTCTATGGGCTTCCAAATATCCCTTTGCCAATTCCACAAGAATAGCCTTAATGAAAAGCTTGTTGAAGGGAAAGATGTAACTCTGTGAGATGAATTAACAGAACACGGAGCAGTTTCTTACAAAGCTTCTTTCCAGTTTTGAACGGAAGATATTTCCTTTTTCACCATAGCCCTCTATGGGCTTCCAAATATCCCTTTGCCAAATCCACAAGAACAGCCTTAGCGAAATGCTTCTTGAAAGGAAAGATGTAACTCTGTGAGATGAATTAACAGAACACAGAGCAGTTTCTCAGAAAGGTTCTTTCCAGTTTTGAACGGAAGATATTTCCTTTTTCACCATAGCCCCCTATGGGCTTCCAAATATCCCTTTGTCAATTCCACAAGAACAGCCTTAGCGAAAGGGTTCTTGAAGGGAAAGATGTAACTCCGTGAGATGAATTAACAGAAACTCCGTGAGATGAATTAACAGAACACAGAGCAGTTTCTCAGAAAGCTTCTTTCCAGTTTTGAACGGAATATATTTCCTTTTTCACCATAGCCCTCTATGGGCTTCCAAATATCCCTTTGCCAATCCCACAAGAACAGCCTTAGCGAAAGGCTTCTTGAAGGGAAAGATGTAACTCTGTGAGATGAATTAACAGAACACAGAGCAGTTTCTCAGAAAGCTTCTTTCCAGTTTTGAACGGAAGATATTTCCTTTTTCACCATAGCCCTCTATAGGCTTCCAAATATCCCTTTGCCAATTCCACAAGAACAGCCTTAGCGAAAGGCTTCTTGAAGGGAAAGATGTAACTCTGTGAGATGAATTAACAGAACACAGAGCAGTTTCTCAGAAAGCTTCTTTCCAGTTTTGAACGGAAGATATTTCCTTTTTCACCATAGCCCTCTATGGGCTTCCAAATATCCCTTTGCCAATCCCACAAGAACAGCCTTAGCGAAAGGCTTCTTGAAGGGAAAGATGTAACTCTGTGAGATGAATTAATACACCACAGAGCAGTTTCTCAGAAAGCTTCTTTTCAGTTTTGAACGGAAGATATTTCCTTTTTCACCATAGCCCTCTATGGGCTTCCAAATATCCCTTTGCCAATTCCACAAGAACAGCCTTAGCGAAAGGCTGCTTGAAGGGAAAGATGTAACTCTGTGAGATGAATTAACAGAACACAGAGCAGTTTCTCAGAAAGCTTCTTTCCAGTTTTGAACGGAAGATATTTCCTTTTTCACCATAGCCCTCTATGGGCTTCGAAATATCCCTTTGCCAATTCCACAAGAACAGCCTTAGCGAAAGGCTTCTTGAAGGGAAAGATGTAACTCTGTGAGATGAATTAACAGAACACAGAGCAGTTTCTCAGAAAGCTTCTTTCCAGTTTTGAACGGAAGATATTTCCTTTTTCACCATAGCCCTCTATGGGCTTCCAAATATCCCTTTGCCAATTCCACAAGAACAGCCTTATCGAAAGGCGTCTTGAAGGGAAAGATGTAACTCTGTGAGATGAATTATCGGAACACAGAGCAGTTTCTCAGAAAGCTTCTTTCCAGTTTTGAACGGAAGATATTTCCTTTTTCACCATAGCCCTCTATGGGCTTCCAAATATCCCTTTGCCAATTCCACAAGAACAGCCTTAGCGAAAGACTTTTTGAAGGGAAAGATGTAACTCTGTGAAATGAATTAACAGACCACAGAGCAGTTTCTCAGAAAGCTTCTTTCCAGTTTTGAACGGAAGATATTTCCTTTTTCACCATAGCCCTCTATGGGCTTCCAAATATCCCTTTGCCAATTCCACAAGAACAGCCTTAGCGAAAGGCTTCTTGAAGGGAAAGATGTAACTCTGTGAGATGATTTAAGAGAACACAGAGCAGTTTCTCAGAAAGCTTCATTCCAGTTTTGAACGGAAGACATTTCCTTTTCCACCATAGCCCTCTATGGGCTTCCAAATATCCCTTTGCCAATTCCACAAGAACAGCCTTAGCGAAAGGCTTCTTGAAGGGAAAGATGTAACTCTGTGAGATGAATTAACAGAACACAGAGCAGTTTCTCAGAAAGTTTCTTTCCAGTTTTGAACGGAAGATATTTCCTTTTTCACCATAGCCCTCTACGGGCTTCCAAATATCCCTTTGCCAATTCCACAAGAACAGCCTTAGCGAAAGGCTTTTTGAAGGGAAAGATGTAACTCTGTGAAATGAATTAACGGAACACAGAGCAGTTTCTCAGAAAGCTTCTTTCCAGTTTTGAACGGAAGATATTTCCTTTTTCACCATAGCCCTCTATGGGCTTCCAAATATCCCTTTGCCAATTCCTCAAGAACAGCCTTAGCGAAAGGCTTCTTGAAGGGAAAGATGTAACTCTGTGAGATGATTTAAGAGAACACGGAGCAGTTTCTCAGAAAGCTTCATTCCAGTTTTGAACGGAAGACATTTCCTTTTCCACCATAGCCCTCTATGGGCTTCCAAATATCCCTTTGCCAATTCCACAAGAACAGCCTTAGCGAAAGGCTTCTTGAAGGGAAAGATGTAACTCTGTGAGATGAATTAACAGAACACAGAGCAGTTTCTCAGAAAGTTTCTTTCCAGTTTTGAACGGAAGATATTTCCTTTTTCACCATAGCCCTCTATGGGCTTCCAAATATCCCTTTGCCAATTCCACAAGAACAGCCTTAGCGAAAGGCTTCTTGAAGGGAAAGATGTAACTGTGTGAGATGAATTAACAGAACACAAAGCAGTTTCTCAGAAAGCTTCTTTCCAGTTTTGAACGGAAGATATTTCCTTTTTCACCACAGCCCTCTATGGGCTTCTAAATATCCCTTTGCAAATTCCACAAGAACAGCCTTAGCGAAAGGGTTCTTGAAGGGAAAGATGTAACTCTGTGAGATGAATGAACAGAACACAGAGCAGTTTCTCAGAAAGCTTCTTTCCAATTTTGAACGGAAGATATTTCCTTTTTCACCATAGCCCTCTATAGGCTTCCAAATATCCCTTTGCCAATTCCACAAGAACAGCCTTAGCGAAAGGCTTGTGGAAGGGAAAGATGTAACTCTGTGGGATGAATTAATAGAACACAGAGCAGTTTCTCAGAAAGCTTCTTTCCAGTTTTGAACGGAAGATATTTCCTTTTTCACCATAGCCCTCTCTGGGCTTCCAAATATCCCTTTGCCAATTCCACAAGAACAGCCTTAGCGAAAGGCTTCTTGAAGGGAAAGATGTAACTCTGTGAGATGAATTAACAGAACACAGAGCAGTTTCTCAGAAAGCTTCTTTCCAGTTTTGAACGGAAGATATTTCCTTTTTCACCATAGCCCTCTAAGGGCTTCCAAATATCCCTTTGCCAATTCCACAAGAACAGCCTTAGCAAAATCTTCTTGAAGGGAAAGATGTAACTCTGTGAGATGAATTAACAGAACACAGAGCAGTTTCTCAGAATGCTTCTTTCCAGTTTTGAACGGAAGATATTTCCTTTTTCACCATAGCCCTCTCTGGGCTTCCAAATATCCCTTTTCCAATTCCACAAGAACAGCCTTAGCGAAAGGTTTCTTGAAGGGAAAGATGTAACTCTGTGAGATGAATTAACAGAACACAGAGCAGTTTCTCAGAAAGCTTCTTTCCAGTTTTGAACGGAAGATATTTCCTTTTTCACCATAGCCCTCTATGGGCTTCCAAATATCCCTTTGCCAATTCCACAAGAACAGCCTTATCGAAAGGCGTCTGGAAGGGAAAGATGTAACTCTGTGAGATGAATTAACAGAACACAGAGCAGTTTCTCAGAAAGCTTCTTTCCAGTTTTGAACGGAAGATATTTCCTTTTTCACCATAGCCCTCTATGGGCTTCCAAATATCCCTTTGCCAATTCCACAAGAACAGCCTTAGCGAAAGGCTTCTTGAAGGGAAAGATGTAACTCTGTGAGATGAATTAACAGAACACAGAGCAGTTTCTCAGAAAGCTACTTTCCAGTTTTGAACGGAAGATATTTCCTTTTTCACCATAGCCCTCTATGGGCTTCCAAATATCCCTTTGCCAATTCCACAAGAACAGCGTAAGCGAAAGGCTTCTTGAAGGGAAAGATGTAACTCTGTGAGATGAATTAACAGAACACAGAGCAGTTTCTCAGAAAGCTTCTTTCCAGTTTTGAACGGAAGATATTTCCTTTTTCACCATAGCCCTCTATGGGCTTCCAAATATCCCTTTGCCAATTCCACAAGAACAGCCTTAGCGAAAGGCTTCTTGAAGGGAAAGATGTAACTCTGTGAGATGAATTAACAGAACACAGAGCAGTTTCTCAGAAAGCTTCTTTCCAGTTTTGAACGGAAGACATTTCCTTTTCCACCATAGCCCTCTATGGGCTTCCAAATATCCCTTTGCCAATTCCACAAGAACAGCCTTAGCGAAAGGCTTCTTGAAGGGAAAGATGTAACTCTGCGAGATGAATTAACAGAACACAGAGCAGTTTCTCAGAAAGTTTCTTTCCAGTTTTGACCGGAAGATATTTCCTTTTTCACCATAGCCCTCTATGGGCTTCCAAATATCCCTTTGCCAATTCCACAAGAACAGCCTTAGCGAAAGGCTTCTTGAAGGGAAAGATGTAACACTGTGAGATGAATTAACAGAACACAGAGCAGTTTCTCAGAAAGCTTCTTTCCAGTTTTCAACGGAAGATATTTCCTTTTTCACCATAGCACTCTATGGGCTTCCAAATATCCCTTTGCCAATTCCACAAGAACAGCCTTAGCGAAAGGCTTCTTGAAGGGAAAGATGTAACTCTGTGAGATGAATTAACAGAACACAGAGCAGTTTCTCAGAAAGCTTCTTTCCAGTTTTGAACGGAAGATATTTCGTTTTTCACCATAGCCCTCTATGGGCTTCCAAATATCCCTTTGCCAATTCCACAAGAACAGCCTTAGCGAAAGACTTTTTGAAGGGAAAGATGTAACTCTGTGAAATGAATTAACGGAACACAGAGCAGTTTCTCAGAAAGCTTCTTTCCAGTTTTGAACGGAAGATATTTCCTTTTTCACCATAGCCCTCTATGGGCTTCCAAATATCCCTTTGCCAATTCCTCAAGAACAGCCTTAGCGAAAGGCTTCTTGAAGGGAAAGATGTAACTCTGTGAGATGATTTAAGAGAACACAGAGCAGTTTCTCAGAAAGCTTCATTCCAGTTTTGAACGGAAGACATTTCCTTTTCCACCATAGCCCTCTATGGGCTTCCAAATATCCCTTTGCCAATTCCACAAGAACAGCCTTAGCGAAAGGCTTCTTGAAGGGAAAGATGTAACTCTGTGAGATGAATTAACAGAACACAGAGCAGTTTCTCAGAAAGTTTCTTTCCAGTTTTGAACGGAAGATATTTCCTTTTTCACCATAGCCCTCTATGGGCTTCCAAATATCCCTTTGCCAATTCCACAAGAACAGCCTTAGCGAAAGGCTTCTTGAAGGGAAAGATGTAACTGTGTGAGATGAATTAACAGAACACAAAGCAGTTTCTCAGAAAGCTTCTTTCCAGTTTTGAACGGAAGATATTTCCTTTTTCACCACAGCCCTCTATGGGCTTCTAAATATCCCTTTGCCAATTCCACAAGAACAGCCTTAGCGAAAGGGTTCTTGAAGGGAAAGATGTAACTCTGTGAGATGAATTAACAGAACACAGAGCAGTTTCTCAGAAAGCTTCTTTCCAGTTTTGAACGGAAGATATTGCCTTTTTCACCTTAACCCTCTATGGGCTTCCAAATATCCCTTTGCCAATTCCACAAGAACAGCCTTAGGGAAAGGCTTCTTGAAGGGAAAGATGTAACTCTGTGAGATGAATGAACAGAACACAGAGCAGTTTCTCAGAAAGCTTCTTTCCAGTTTTGAACGGAAGATATTTCCTTTTTCACCATAGCCCTCTATAGGCTTCCAAATATCCCTTTGCCAATTCCACAAGAACAGCCTTAGCGAAAGGCTTCTTGAAGGGAAAGATGTAACTCTGTGGGATGAATTAACAGAACACAGAGCAGTTTCTCAGAAAGCTTCTTTCCAGTTTTGAACGGAAGATATTTCCTTTTTCACCATAGCCCTCTATGGGCTTCCAAATATCCCTTTGCCAATTCCACAAGAACAGCCTTAGCGAAAGGCTTCTTGAAGGGAAAGATGTAACTCTGTGAGATGAATTAACAGAACACAGAGCAGTTTCTCAGAAAGCTTCTTTCCAGTTTTGAACGGAAGATATTTCCTTTTTCACCATAGCCCTCTATGGGCTTCCAAATATCCCTTTGCCAATTCCACAAGAACAGCCTTAGCGAAAGCCTTCTTTAAGGGAAAGATGTAACTCTGTGAGATGAATGAACAGAACACAGAGCAGTTTCTCAGAAAGCGTCTTTCCAGTTTTGAACGGAAGATATTTCCTTTTTCACCATAGCCCTCTATGGGCTTCCAAATATCCCTTTGCCAATTCCACAAGAACAGCCTTAGCGAAAGGCTTTTTGAAGGAAAAGATGTAACTCCGTGAGATGAATTAACAGAACACAGAGCAGTTTCTCAGAAAGCTTCTTTCCAGTTTTGAACGGAAGATATTTCCTTTTTCACCATAGCCCTCTATGGGTTTCCAAATATCCCTTTGCCAATTCCACAAGAACAGCCTTAGCGAAAGGCTTCTTGAAGGGAAAGATGTAACTCTGTGAGATGAATTAACAGAACACAGAGCAGTTTCTCAGAAAGCTTCTTTCCAGTTTTGAACGGAAGATATTTCCTTTTTCACCATAGCCCTCTATGGGCTTCCAAATATCCCTTTGCCAATCCCACAAGAACAGCCTTAGCGAAAGGCTTCTTGAAGGGAAAGATGTAACTCGGTGAGATGAATTAATACACCACAGAGCAGTTTCTCAGAAAGCTTCTTTCCAGTTTTGAACGGAAGATATTTCCTTTTTCACCATAGCCCTCTATGGGCTTCCAAATATCCCTTTGCCAATTCCACAAGAACAGCCTTAGCGAAAGGCTTCTTGAAGGGAAATATGTAACTCGGTGAGATGAATTAACAGAAAACAGAGCAGTTTCTCAGAAAGCTTCTTTCCAGTTTTGAACGGAAGATATTTCCTTTATCACCATAGCCCTCTATGGGCTTCCAAATATCCCTTTGCCAATTCCACAAGAACAGCCTTAGCGAAAGGCTTCTTGAAAGGAAAGATGTAACTCTGTGAGATGAATTAACAGAACACAGAGCAGTTTCTCAGAAAGCTTCTTTCCAGTTTTGAACGGAAGATATTTCCTTTTTCACCATAGCCCTCTATGGGCTTCGAAATATCCCTTTGGCAATTCCACAAGAACAGCCTTAGCGAAAGGCTTCTTGAAGGGAAAGATGTAACTCTGTGAGATGAATTAACAGAACACAGAGCAGTTTCTCAGAAAGCTTCTTTCCAGTTTTGAACGGAAGATATTTCGTTTTTCACCATAGCCCTCTATGGGCTTCCAAATATCCCTTTGCCAATTCCACAAGAACAGCCTTAGCGAAAGACTTTTTGAAGGGAAAGATGTAACTCTGTGAAATGAATTAACGGAACACAGAGCAGTTTCTCAGAAAGCTTCTTTCCAGTTTTGAACGGAAGATATTTCCTTTTTCACCATAGCCCTCTATGGGCTTCCAAATATCCCTTTGCCAATTCCACAAAAACAACCTTAGCGAAAGGCTTCTTGAAGGGAAAGATGTAACTCTGTGAGATGATTTAACAGAACACAGAGCAGTTTCTCAGAAAGCTTCATTCCAGTTTTGAACGGAAGACATTTCCTTTTCCACCATAGCCCTCTATGGGCTTCCAAATATCCCTTTGCCAATTTCACAAGAACAGCCTTAGCGAAAGGCTTCTTGAAGGGAAAGATGTAACTCTGTGAGATGAATTAACAGAACACAGAGCAGTTTCTCAGAAAGTTTCTTTCCAGTTTTGACCGGAAGATATTTCCTTTTTCACCATAGCCCTCTATGGGCTTCCAAATATCCCTTTGCCAATTCCACAAGAACAGCCTTAGCGAAAGGCTTCTTGAAGGGAAAGATGTAACTGTGTGAGATGAATTAACAGAACACAAAGCAGTTTCTCAGAAAGCTTCTTTCCAATTTTGAACGGAAGATATTTCCTTTTTCACCATAGCCCTCTATGGGCTTCTAAATATCCCTTTGCCAATTCCACAAGAACAGCCTTAGCGAAAGGGTTCTTGAAGGGAAAGATGTAACTCTGTGAGATGAATTAACAGAACACAGAGCAGTTTCTTAGAAAGCTTCTTTCCAGTTTTGAACGGAAGATATTTCCTTTTTCACCTTAACCCTCTATGGGCTTCCAAATATCCCTTTGCCAATTCCACAAGAACAGCCTTAGGGAAAGGCTTCTTGAAGGGAAAGATGTAACTCTGTAAGATGAATGAACAGAACACCGAGCAGTTTCTCAGAAAGCTTCTTTCCAGTTTTGAACGGAAGATATTTCCTTTTTCACCATAGCCCTCTATAGGCTTCCAAATATCCCTTTGCCAATTCCACAAGAACAGCCTTAGCGAAAGGCTTCTTGAAGGGAAAGATGTAACTCTGTGGGATGAATTAACAGAACACAGAGCAGTTTCTCAGAAAGCTTCTTTCCAGTTTTGAACGGAAGATATTTCCTTTTTCACCATAGCCCTCTATGGGCTTCCAAATATCCCTTTGCCAATTCCACAAGAACAGCCTTAGCGAAAGGCTTCTTGAAGGGAAAGATGTAACTCTGTGAGATGAATTAACAGAACACAGAGCAGTTTCTCAGAAAGCTTCTTTCCAGTTTTGAACGGAAGATATTTCCTTTTTCACCATAGCCCTCTATGGGCTTCCAAATATCCCTTTGCCAATTCCACAAGAACAGCCTTAGCGAAAGGCTTCTTGAAGGGAAAGATGTAACTCTGTGAGATGAATTAACAGAACACAGAGCAGTTTCTCAGAAAGCTTCTTTCCAGTTTTGAACGGAAGATATTTCCTTTTTCACCATAGCCCTCTATGGGCTTCCAAATATCCCTTTGCCAATTCCACAAGAACAGCCTTAGCGAAAGGCTTCTTGAAGGGAAAGATGTAACTCTGTGAGATGAATTAACAGAACACAGAGCAGTTTCTCAAAAGGCTTGTTTCCAGTTTTGAACGGAAGATATTTCCTTTTTCACCATAGCCCTCTATGGGCTTCCAAATATCCCTTTGCCAATTCCACAAGAACAGCCTTAGCGAAAGGCTTCTTGAAGGGAAAGATGTAACTCTGTGAGATGAATTAACAGAACTCAGAGCAGTTTCTCAGAAAGCTTCTTTCCAGTTTTGAACGGAAGATATTTCCTTTTTCACCATCGCCCTCTATGGGCCTCCAAATATCCCTTTGCCAATTCCACAAGAACAGCCTTAGCGAAAGGCTTCTTGAAGGGAAAGATGTAACTCTGTGAGATGAATTAATACACCACAGAGCAGTTTCTCAGAAAGCTTCTTTCCAGTTTTGAACGGAAGATATTTCCTTTTTCACCATAGCCCTCTATGGGCTTCCAAATATCCCTTTGCCAATTCCACAAGAACAGCCTTAGCGAAAGGCTTCTTGAAGGGAAAGATGTAACTCGGTGAGATGAATTAACAGAACACAGAGCAGTTTCTCAGAAAGCTTCTTTCCAGTTTTGAACGGAAGATATTTCCTTTTTCACCATAGCCCTCTAAGGGCTTCCAAATATCCCTTTGCCAATTCCACAAGAACAGCCTTAGCAAAATCTTCTTGAAGGGAAAGATGTAACTCTGTGAGGTGAATTAACAGAACACAGAGCAGTTTCTCAGAATGCTTCTTTCCAGTTTTGAACGGAAGATATTTCCTTTTTCACCATAGCCCTCTATGGGCTTCCAAATATTCCTTTTCCAATTCCACAAGAACAGCCTTAGCGAAAGGCTTCTTGAAGGGAAAGATGTAACTCTGTGAGATGAATTAACAGAACACAGAGCAGTTTCTCAGAAAGCTTCTTTCCAGTTTTGAACGGAAGATATTTCCTTTTTCACCATAGCCCTCTATGGGCTTCCAAATATCCCTTTGCCAACTCCACAAGAACAGCCTTATCGAAAGGCGTCTTGAAGGGAAAGATGTAACTCTGTGAGATGAATTAACAGAACACAGAGCAGTTTCTCAGAAAGCTTCTTTCCAGTTTTGAACGGAAGATATTTCCTTTTTCACCATAGCCCTCTATGGGCTTCCAAATATCCCTTTGCCAATTCCACAAGAACAGCCTTAGCGAAAGGCTTCTTGAAGGGAAAGATGTAACTCTGTGAGATGAATTAACAGAACACAGAGCAGTTTCTCAAAAAGCTACTTTCCAGTTTTGAACGGAAGATATTTCCTTTTTCACCATAGCCCTCTATGGGCTTCCAAATATCCCTTTGCCAATTCCACAAGAACAGCCTTAGCGAAAGGCTTCTTGAAGGGAAAGATGTAACTCTGTGAGATGAATTAACAGAACACAGAGCAGTTTCTCAGAAAGCTTCTTTCCAGTTTTGAACGGAAGATATTTCCTTTTTCACCATAGCCCTCTATGGGCTTCCAAATATCCCTTTGCCAATTCCACAAGAACAGCCTTAGCGAAAGGCTTCTTGAAGGGAAAGATGTAACACTGTGAGATGAATTAACAGAACACAGAGCAGTTTCTCAGAAAGCTTCTTTCCAGTTTTCAACGGAAGATATTTCCTTTTTCACCATAGCACTCTATGGGCTTCCAAATATCCCTTTGCCAATTCCACAAGAACAGCCTTAGCGAAAGGCTTCTTGAAGGGAAAGATGTAACTCTGTGAGATGAATTAACAGAACACAGAGCAGTTTCTCAGAAAGCTTCTTTCCAGTTTTGAACGGAAGATATTTCGTTTTTCACCATAGCCCTCTATGGGCTTCCAAATATCCCTTTGCCAATTCCACAAGAACAGCCTTAGCGAAAGACTTTTTGAAGGGAAAGATGTAACTCTGTGAAATGAATTAACGGAACACAGAGCAGTTTCTCAGAAAGCTTCTTTCCAGTTTTGAACGGAAGATATTTCCTTTTTCACCATAGCCCTCTATGGGCTTCCAAATATCCCTTTGCCAATTCCACAAAAACAACCTTAGCGAAAGGCTTCTTGAAGGGAAAGATGTAACTCTGTGAGATGATTTAACAGAACACAGAGCAGTTTCTCAGAAAGCTTCATTCCAGTTTTGAACGGAAGACATTTCCTTTTCCACCATAGCCCTCTATGGGCTTCCAAATATCCCTTTGCCAATTTCACAAGAACAGCCTTAGCGAAAGGCTTCTTGAAGGGAAAGATGTAACTCTGTGAGATGAATTAACAGAACACAGAGCAGTTTCTCAGAAAGCTTCTTTCCAGTTTTGAACGGAAGATATTTCCTTTTTCACCATAGCCCTCTATGGGCTTCCAAATATCCCTTTGCCAATTCCACAAGAACAGCCTTAGCGAAAGCCTTCTTTAAGGGAAAGATGTAACTCTGTGAGATGAATGAACAGAACACAGAGCAGTTTCTCAGAAAGCGTCTTTCCAGTTTTGAACGGAAGATATTTCCTTTTTCACCATAGCCCTCTATGGGCTTCCAAATATCCCTTTGCCAATTCCACAAGAACAGCCTTAGCGAAAGGCTTTTTGAAGGAAAAGATGTAACTCCGTGAGATGAATTAACAGAACACAGAGCAGTTTCTCAGAAAGCTTCTTTCCAGTTTTGAACGGAAGATATTTCCTTTTTCACCACAGCCCTCTATGGGCTTCTAAATATCCCTTTGCCAATTCCACAAGAACAGCCTTAGCGAAAGGGTTCTTGAAGGGAAAGATGTAACTCTGTGAGATGAATGAACAGAACACAGAGCAGTTTCTCAGAAAGCTTCTTTCCAATTTTGAACGGAAGATATTTCCTTTTTCACCATAGCCCTCTATAGGCTTCCAAATATCCCTTTGCCAATTCCACAAGAACAGCCTTAGCGAAAGGCTTGTGGAAGGGAAAGATGTAACTCTGTGGGATGAATTAATAGAACACAGAGCAGTTTCTCAGAAAGCTTCTTTCCAGTTTTGAACGGAAGATATTTCCTTTTTCACCATAGCCCTCTCTGGGCTTCCAAATATCCCTTTGCCAATTCCACAAGAACAGCCTTAGCGAAAGGCTTCTTGAAGGGAAAGATGTAACTCTGTGAGATGAATTAACAGAACACAGAGCAGTTTCTCAGAAAGCTTCTTTCCAGTTTTGAACGGAAGATATTTCCTTTTTCACCCTAGCCCTCTAAGGGCTTCCAAATATCCCTTTGCCAATTCCACAAGAACAGCCTTAGCAAAATCTTCTTGAAGGGAAAGATGTAACTCTGTGAGATGAATTAACAGAACACAGAGCAGTTTCTCAGAATGCTTCTTTCCAGTTTTGAACGGAAGATATTTCCTTTTTCACCATAGCCCTCTCTGGGCTTCCAAATATCCCTTTTCCAATTCCACAAGAACAGCCTTAGCGAAAGGTTTCTTGAAGGGAAAGATGTAACTCTGTGAGATGAATTAACAGAACACAGAGCAGTTTCTCAGAAAGCTTCTTTCCAGTTTTGAACGGAAGATATTTCCTTTTTCACCATAGCCCTCTATGGGCTTCCAAATATCCCTTTGCCAATTCCACAAGAACAGCCTTATCGAAAGGCGTCTGGAAGGGAAAGATGTAACTCTGTGAGATGAATTAACAGAACACAGAGCAGTTTCTCAGAAAGCTTCTTTCCAGTTTTGAACGGAAGATATTTCCTTTTTCACCATAGCCCTCTATGGGCTTCCAAATATCCCTTTGCCAATTCCACAAGAACAGCCTTAGCGAAAGGCTTCTTGAAGGGAAAGATGTAACTCTGTGAGATGAATTAACAGAACACAGAGCAGTTTCTCAGAAAGCTACTTTCCAGTTTTGAACGGAAGATATTTCCTTTTTCACCATAGCCCTCTATGGGCTTCCAAATATCCCTTTGCCAATTCCACAAGAACAGCGTAAGCGAAAGGCTTCTTGAAGGGAAAGATGTAACTCTGTGAGATGAATTAACAGAACACAGAGCAGTTTCTCAGAAAGCTTCTTTCCAGTTTTGAACGGAAGATATTTCCTTTTTCACCATAGCCCTCTATGGGCTTCCAAATATCCCTTTGCCAATTCCACAAGAACAGCCTTAGCGAAAGGCTTCTTGAAGGGAAAGATGTAACTCTGTGAGATGAATTAACAGAACACAGAGCAGTTTCTCAGAAAGCTTCTTTCCAGTTTTGAACGGAAGACATTTCCTTTTCCACCATAGCCCTCTATGGGCTTCCAAATATCCCTTTGCCAATTCCACAAGAACAGCCTTAGCGAAAGGCTTCTTGAAGGGAAAGATGTAACTCTGCGAGATGAATTAACAGAACACAGAGCAGTTTCTCAGAAAGTTTCTTTCCAGTTTTGACCGGAAGATATTTCCTTTTTCACCATAGCCCTCTATGGGCTTCCAAATATCCCTTTGCCAATTCCACAAGAACAGCCTTAGCGAAAGGCTTCTTGAAGGGAAAGATGTAACACTGTGAGATGAATTAACAGAACACAGAGCAGTTTCTCAGAAAGCTTCTTTCCAGTTTTCAACGGAAGATATTTCCTTTTTCACCATAGCACTCTATGGGCTTCCAAATATCCCTTTGCCAATTCCACAAGAACAGCCTTAGCGAAAGGCTTCTTGAAGGGAAAGATGTAACTCTGTGAGATGAATTAACAGAACACAGAGCAGTTTCTCAGAAAGCTTCTTTCCAGTTTTGAACGGAAGATATTTCGTTTTTCACCATAGCCCTCTATGGGCTTCCAAATATCCCTTTGCCAATTCCACAAGAACAGCCTTAGCGAAAGACTTTTTGAAGGGAAAGATGTAACTCTGTGAAATGAATTAACGGAACACAGAGCAGTTTCTCAGAAAGCTTCTTTCCAGTTTTGAACGGAAGATATTTCCTTTTTCACCATAGCCCTCTATGGGCTTCCAAATATCCCTTTGCCAATTCCTCAAGAACAGCCTTAGCGAAAGGCTTCTTGAAGGGAAAGATGTAACTCTGTGAGATGATTTAAGAGAACACAGAGCAGTTTCTCAGAAAGCTTCATTCCAGTTTTGAACGGAAGACATTTCCTTTTCCACCATAGCCCTCTATGGGCTTCCAAATATCCCTTTGCCAATTCCACAAGAACAGCCTTAGCGAAAGGCTTCTTGAAGGGAAAGATGTAACTCTGTGAGATGAATTAACAGAACACAGAGCAGTTTCTCAGAAAGTTTCTTTCCAGTTTTGAACGGAAGATATTTCCTTTTTCACCATAGCCCTCTATGGGCTTCCAAATATCCCTTTGCCAATTCCACAAGAACAGCCTTAGCGAAAGGCTTCTTGAAGGGAAAGATGTAACTGTGTGAGATGAATTAACAGAACACAAAGCAGTTTCTCAGAAAGCTTCTTTCCAGTTTTGAACGGAAGATATTTCCTTTTTCACCACAGCCCTCTATGGGCTTCTAAATATCCCTTTGCCAATTCCACAAGAACAGCCTTAGCGAAAGGGTTCTTGAAGGGAAAGATGTAACTCTGTGAGATGAATGAACAGAACACAGAGCAGTTTCTCAGAAAGCTTCTTTCCAGTTTTGAACGGAAGATATTGCCTTTTTCACCTTAACCCTCTATGGGCTTCCAAATATCCCTTTGCCAATTCCACAAGAACAGCCTTAGGGAAAGGCTTCTTGAAGGGAAAGATGTAACTCTGTGAGATGAATGAACAGAACACAGAGCAGTTTCTCAGAAAGCTTCTTTCCAGTTTTGAACGGAAGATATTTCCTTTTTCACCATAGCCCTCTATAGGCTTCCAAATATCCCTTTGCCAATTCCACAAGAACAGCCTTAGCGAAAGGCTTCTTGAAGGGAAAGATGTAACTCTGTGGGATGAATTAACAGAACACAGAGCAGTTTCTCAGAAAGCTTCTTTCCAGTTTTGAACGGAAGATATTTCCTTTTTCACCATAGCCCTCTATGGGCTTCCAAATATCCCTTTGCCAATTCCACAAGAACAGCCTTAGCGAAAGGCTTCTTGAAGGGAAAGATGTAACTCTGTGAGATGAATTAACAGAACACAGAGCAGTTTCTCAGAAAGCTTCTTTCCAGTTTTGAACGGAAGATATTTCCTTTTTCACCATAGCCCTCTATGGGCTTCCAAATATCCCTTTGCCAATTCCACAAGAACAGCCTTAGCGAAAGCCTTCTTTAAGGGAAAGATGTAACTCTGTGAGATGAATGAACAGAACACAGAGCAGTTTCTCAGAAAGCGTCTTTCCAGTTTTGAACGGAAGATATTTCCTTTTTCACCATAGCCCTCTATGGGCTTCCAAATATCCCTTTGCCAATTCCACAAGAACAGCCTTAGCGAAAGGCTTTTTGAAGGAAAAGATGTAACTCCGTGAGATGAATTAACAGAACACAGAGCAGTTTCTCAGAAAGCTTCTTTCCAGTTTTGAACGGAAGATATTTCCTTTTTCACCATAGCCCTCTATGGGTTTCCAAATATCCCTTTGCCAATTCCACAAGAACAGCCTTAGCGAAAGGCTTCTTGAAGGGAAAGATGTAACTCTGTGAGATGAATTAACAGAACACAGAGCAGTTTCTCAGAAAGCTTCTTTCCAGTTTTGAACGGAAGATATTTCCTTTTTCACCATAGCCCTCTATGGGCTTCCAAATATCCCTTTGCCAATCCCACAAGAACAGCCTTAGCGAAAGGCTTCTTGAAGGGAAAGATGTAACTCTGTGAGATGAATTAATACACCACAGAGCAGTTTCTCAGAAAGCTTCTTTCCAGTTTTGAACGGAAGATATTTCCTTTTTCACCATAGCCCTCTATGGGCTTCCAAATATCCCTTTGCCAATTCCACAAGAACAGCCTTAGCGAAAGGCTTCTTGAAGGGAAATATGTAACTCGGTGAGATGAATTAACAGAAAACAGAGCAGTTTCTCAGAAAGCTTCTTTCCAGTTTTGAACGGAAGATATTTCCTTTATCACCATAGCCCTCTATGGGCTTCCAAATATCCCTTTGCCAATTCCACAAGAACAGCCTTAGCGAAAGACTTTTTGAAGGGAAAGATGTAACTCTGTGAGATGAATTAACAGAACACAGAGCAGTTTCTCAGAAAGCTTCTTTCCAGTTTTGAACGGAAGATATTTCCTTTATCACCATAGCCCTCTATGGGCTTCCAAATATCCCTTTGCCAATTCCACAAGAACAGCCTTAGCGAAAGGCTTCTTGAAGGGAAAGATGTAACTGTGTGAGATGAATTAACAGAACACAAAGCAGTTTCTCAGAAAGCTTCTTTCCAATTTTGAACGGAAGATATTTCCTTTTTCACCATAGCCCTCTATGGGCTTCTAAATATCCCTTTGCCAATTCCACAAGAACAGCCTTAGCGAAAGGGTTCTTGAAGGGAAAGATGTAACTCTGTGAGATGAATTAACAGAACACAGAGCAGTTTCTTAGAAAGCTTCTTTCCAGTTTTGAACGGAAGATATTTCCTTTTTCACCTTAACCCTCTATGGGCTTCCAAATATCCCTTTGCCAATTCCACAAGAACAGCCTTAGGGAAAGGCTTCTTGAAGGGAAAGATGTAACTCTGTAAGATGAATGAACAGAACACCGAGCAGTTTCTCAGAAAGCTTCTTTCCAGTTTTGAACGGAAGATATTTCCTTTTTCACCATAGCCCTCTATAGGCTTCCAAATATCCCTTTGCCAATTCCACAAGAACAGCCTTAGCGAAAGGCTTCTTGAAGGGAAAGATGTAACTCTGTGGGATGAATTAACAGAACACAGAGCAGTTTCTCAGAAAGCTTCTTTCCAGTTTTGAACGGAAGATATTTCCTTTTTCACCATAGCCCTCTATGGGCTTCCAAATATCCCTTTGCCAATTCCACAAGAACAGCCTTAGCGAAAGGCTTCTTGAAGGGAAAGATGTAACTCTGTGAGATGAATTAACAGAACACAGAGCAGTTTCTCAGAAAGCTTCTTTCCAGTTTTGAACGGAAGATATTTCCTTTTTCACCATAGCCCTCTATGGGCTTCCAAATATCCCTTTGCCAATTCCACAAGAACAGCCTTAGCGAAAGGCTTCTTGAAGGGAAAGATGTAACTCTGTGAGATGAATTAACAGAACACAGAGCAGTTTCTCAGAAAGCTTCTTTCCAGTTTTGAACGGAAGATATTTCCTTTTTCACCATAGCCCTCTATGGGCTTCCAAATATCCCTTTGCCAATTCCACAAGAACAGCCTTAGCGAAAGGCTTCTTGAAGGGAAAGATGTAACTCTGTGAGATGAATTAACAGAACACAGAGCAGTTTCTCAAAAGGCTTGTTTCCAGTTTTGAACGGAAGATATTTCCTTTTTCACCATAGCCCTCTATGGGCTTCCAAATATCCCTTTGCCAATTCCACAAGAACAGCCTTAGCGAAAGGCTTCTTGAAGGGAAAGATGTAACTCTGTGAGATGAATTAACAGAACTCAGAGCAGTTTCTCAGAAAGCTTCTTTCCAGTTTTGAACGGAAGATATTTCCTTTTTCACCATCGCCCTCTATGGGCCTCCAAATATCCCTTTGCCAATTCCACAAGAACAGCCTTAGCGAAAGGCTTCTTGAAGGGAAAGATGTAACTCTGTGAGATGAATTAATACACCACAGAGCAGTTTCTCAGAAAGCTTCTTTCCAGTTTTGAACGGAAGATATTTCCTTTTTCACCATAGCCCTCTATGGGCTTCCAAATATCCCTTTGCCAATTCCACAAGAACAGCCTTAGCGAAAGGCTTCTTGAAGGGAAAGATGTAACTCGGTGAGATGAATTAACAGAACACAGAGCAGTTTCTCAGAAAGCTTCTTTCCAGTTTTGAACGGAAGATATTTCCTTTTTCACCATAGCCCTCTAAGGGCTTCCAAATATCCCTTTGCCAATTCCACAAGAACAGCCTTAGCAAAATCTTCTTGAAGGGAAAGATGTAACTCTGTGAGGTGAATTAACAGAACACAGAGCAGTTTCTCAGAATGCTTCTTTCCAGTTTTGAACGGAAGATATTTCCTTTTTCACCATAGCCCTCTATGGGCTTCCAAATATTCCTTTTCCAATTCCACAAGAACAGCCTTAGCGAAAGGCTTCTTGAAGGGAAAGATGTAACTCTGTGAGATGAATTAACAGAACACAGAGCAGTTTCTCAGAAAGCTTCTTTCCAGTTTTGAACGGAAGATATTTCCTTTTTCACCATAGCCCTCTATGGGCTTCCAAATATCCCTTTGCCAACTCCACAAGAACAGCCTTATCGAAAGGCGTCTTGAAGGGAAAGATGTAACTCTGTGAGATGAATTAACAGAACACAGAGCAGTTTCTCAGAAAGCTTCTTTCCAGTTTTGAACGGAAGATATTTCCTTTTTCACCATAGCCCTCTATGGGCTTCCAAATATCCCTTTGCCAATTCCACAAGAACAGCCTTAGCGAAAGGCTTCTTGAAGGGAAAGATGTAACTCTGTGAGATGAATTAACAGAACACAGAGCAGTTTCTCAAAAAGCTACTTTCCAGTTTTGAACGGAAGATATTTCCTTTTTCACCATAGCCCTCTATGGGCTTCCAAATATCCCTTTGCCAATTCCACAAGAACAGCCTTAGCGAAAGGCTTCTTGAAGGGAAAGATGTAACTCTGTGAGATGAATTAACAGAACACAGAGCAGTTTCTCAGAAAGCTTCTTTCCAGTTTTGAACGGAAGATATTTCCTTTTTCACCATAGCCCTCTATGGGCTTCCAAATATCCCTTTGCCAATTCCACAAGAACAGCCTTAGCGAAAGGCTTCTTGAAGGGAAAGATGTAACACTGTGAGATGAATTAACAGAACACAGAGCAGTTTCTCAGAAAGCTTCTTTCCAGTTTTCAACGGAAGATATTTCCTTTTTCACCATAGCACTCTATGGGCTTCCAAATATCCCTTTGCCAATTCCACAAGAACAGCCTTAGCGAAAGGCTTCTTGAAGGGAAAGATGTAACTCTGTGAGATGAATTAACAGAACACAGAGCAGTTTCTCAGAAAGCTTCTTTCCAGTTTTGAACGGAAGATATTTCGTTTTTCACCATAGCCCTCTATGGGCTTCCAAATATCCCTTTGCCAATTCCACAAGAACAGCCTTAGCGAAAGACTTTTTGAAGGGAAAGATGTAACTCTGTGAAATGAATTAACGGAACACAGAGCAGTTTCTCAGAAAGCTTCTTTCCAGTTTTGAACGGAAGATATTTCCTTTTTCACCATAGCCCTCTATGGGCTTCCAAATATCCCTTTGCCAATTCCACAAAAACAACCTTAGCGAAAGGCTTCTTGAAGGGAAAGATGTAACTCTGTGAGATGATTTAACAGAACACAGAGCAGTTTCTCAGAAAGCTTCATTCCAGTTTTGAACGGAAGACATTTCCTTTTCCACCATAGCCCTCTATGGGCTTCCAAATATCCCTTTGCCAATTTCACAAGAACAGCCTTAGCGAAAGGCTTCTTGAAGGGAAAGATGTAACTCTGTGAGATGAATTAACAGAACACAGAGCAGTTTCTCAGAAAGCTTCTTTCCAGTTTTGAACGGAAGATATTTCCTTTTTCACCATAGCCCTCTATGGGCTTCCAAATATCCCTTTGCCAATTCCACAAGAACAGCCTTAGCGAAAGCCTTCTTTAAGGGAAAGATGTAACTCTGTGAGATGAATGAACAGAACACAGAGCAGTTTCTCAGAAAGCGTCTTTCCAGTTTTGAACGGAAGATATTTCCTTTTTCACCATAGCCCTCTATGGGCTTCCAAATATCCCTTTGCCAATTCCACAAGAACAGTCTTAGCGAAAGGCTTTTTGAAGGAAAAGATGTAACTCCGTGAGATGAATTAACAGAACACAGAGCAGTTTCTCAGAAAGCTTCTTTCCAGTTTTGAACGGAAGATATTTCCTTTTTCACCATAGCCCTCTATGGGTTTCCAAATATCCCTTTGCCAATTCCACAAGAACAGCCTTAGCGAAAGGCTTCTTGAAGGGAAAGATGTAACTCTGTGAGATGAATTAACAGAACACAGAGCAGTTTCTCAGAAAGCTTCTTTCCAGTTTTGAACGGAAGATATTTCCTTTTTCACCATAGCCCTCTATGGGCTTCCAAATATCCCTTTGCCAATCCCACAAGAACAGCCTTAGCGAAAGGCTTCTTGAAGGGAAAGATGTAACTCTGTGAGATGAATTAATACACCACAGAGCAGTTTCTCAGAAAGCTTCTTTCCAGTTTTGAACGGAAGATATTTCCTTTTTCACCATAGCCCTCTATGGGCTTCCAAATATCCCTTTGCCAATTCCACAAGAACAGCCTTAGCGAAAGGCTTCTTGAAGGGAAATATGTAACTCGGTGAGATGAATTAACAGAAAACAGAGCAGTTTCTCAGAAAGCTTCTTTCCAGTTTTGAACGGAAGATATTTCCTTTATCACCATAGCCCTCTATGGGCTTCCAAATATCCCTTTGCCAATTCCACAAGAACAGCCTTAGCGAAAGGCTTCTTGAAAGGAAAGATGTAACTCTGTGAGATGAATTAACAGAACACAGAGCAGTTTCTCAGAAAGCTTCTTTCCAGTTTTGAACGGAAGATATTTCCTTTTTCACCATAGCCCTCTATGGGCTTCGAAATATCCCTTTGCCAATTCCACAAGAACAGCCTTAGCGAAAGGCTTCTTGAAGGGAAAGATGTAACTCTGTGAGATGAATTAACAGAACACAGAGCAGTTTCTCAGAAAGCTTCTTTCCAGTTTTGAACGGAAGATATTTCCTTTTTCACCATAGCCCTCTAAGGGCTTCCAAATATCCCTTTGCCAATTCCACAAGAACAGCCTTAGCAAAATCTTCTTGAAGGGAAAGATGTAACTCTGTGTGGTGAATTAACAGAACACAGAGCAGTTTCTCAGAATGCTTCTTTCCAGTTTTGAACGGAAGATATTTCCTTTTTCACCATAGCCCTCTATGGGCTTCCAAATATTCCTTTTCCAATTCCACAAGAACAGCCTTAGCGAAAGGCTTCTTGAAGGGAAAGATGTAACTCTGTGAGATGAATTAACAGAACACAGAGCAGTTTCTCAGAAAGCTTCTTTCCAGTTTTGAACGGAAGATATTTCCTTTTTCACCATAGCCCTCTATGGGCTTCCAAATATCCCTTTGCCAACTCCACAAGAACAGCCTTATCGAAAGGCGTCTTGAAGGGAAAGATGTAACTCTGTGAGATGAATTAACAGAACACAGAGCAGTTTCTCAGAAAGCTTCTTTCCAGTTTTGAACGGAAGATATTTCCTTTTTCACCATAGCCCTCTATGGGCTTCCAAATATCCCTTTGCCAATTCCACAAGAACAGCCTTAGCGAAAGGCTTCTTGAAGGGAAAGATGTAACTCTGTGAGATGAATTAACAGAACACAGAGCAGTTTCTCAAAAAGCTACTTTCCAGTTTTGAACGGAAGATATTTCCTTTTTCACCATAGCCCTCTATGGGCTTCCAAATATCCCTTTGCCAATTCCACAAGAACAGCCTTAGCGAAAGGCTTCTTGAAGGGAAAGATGTAACTCTGTGAGATGAATTAACAGAACACAGAGCAGTTTCTCAGAAAGCTTCTTTCCAGTTTTGAACGGAAGATATTTCCTTTTTCACCATAGCCCTCTATGGGCTTCCAAATATCCCTTTGCCAATTCCACAAGAACAGCCTTAGCGAAAGGCTTCTTGAAGGGAAAGATGTAACACTGTGAGATGAATTAACAGAACACAGAGCAGTTTCTCAGAAAGCTTCTTTCCAGTTTTCAACGGAAGATATTTCCTTTTTCACCATAGCACTCTATGGGCTTCCAAATATCCCTTTGCCAATTCCACAAGAACAGCCTTAGCGAAAGGCTTCTTGAAGGGAAAGATGTAACTCTGTGAGATGAATTAACAGAACACAGAGCAGTTTCTCAGAAAGCTTCTTTCCAGTTTTGAACGGAAGATATTTCGTTTTTCACCATAGCCCTCTATGGGCTTCCAAATATCCCTTTGCCAATTCCACAAGAACAGCCTTAGCGAAAGACTTTTTGAAGGGAAAGATGTAACTCTGTGAAATGAATTAACGGAACACAGAGCAGTTTCTCAGAAAGCTTCTTTCCAGTTTTGAACGGAAGATATTTCCTTTTTCACCATAGCCCTCTATGGGCTTCCAAATATCCCTTTGCCAATTCCACAAAAACAACCTTAGCGAAAGGCTTCTTGAAGGGAAAGATGTAACTCTGTGAGATGATTTAACAGAACACAGAGCAGTTTCTCAGAAAGCTTCATTCCAGTTTTGAACGGAAGACATTTCCTTTTCCACCATAGCCCTCTATGGGCTTCCAAATATCCCTTTGCCAATTTCACAAGAACAGCCTTAGCGAAAGGCTTCTTGAAGGGAAAGATGTAACTCTGTGAGATGAATTAACAGAACACAGAGCAGTTTCTCAGAAAGTTTCTTTCCAGTTTTGACCGGAAGATATTTCCTTTTTCACCATAGCCCTCTATGGGCTTCCAAATATCCCTTTGCCAATTCCACAAGAACAGCCTTAGCGAAAGGCTTCTTGAAGGGAAAGATGTAACTGTGTGAGATGAATTAACAGAACACAAAGCAGTTTCTCAGAAAGCTTCTTTCCAATTTTGAACGGAAGATATTTCCTTTTTCACCATAGCCCTCTATGGGCTTCTAAATACCCCTTTGCCAATTCCACAAGAACAGCCTTAGCGAAAGGGTTCTTGAAGGGAAAGATGTAACTCTGTGAGATGAATTAACAGAACACAGAGCAGTTTCTCAGAAAGCTTCTTTCCAGTTTTGAACGGAAGATATTTCCTTTTTCACCTTAACCCTCTATGGGCTTCGAAATATCCCTTTGCCAATTCCACAAGAACAGCCTTAGGGAAAGGCTTCTTGAAGGGAAAGATGTAACTCTGTAAGATGAATGAACAGAACACCGAGCAGTTTCTCAGAAAGCTTCTTTCCAGTTTTGAACGGAAGATATTTCCTTTTTCACCATAGCCCTCTATAGGCTTCCAAATATCCCTTTGCCAATTCCACAAGAACAGCCTTAGCGAAAGGCTTCTTGAAGGGAAAGATGTAACTCTGTGGGATGAATTAACAGAACACAGAGCAGTTTCTCAGAAAGCTTCTTTCCAGTTTTGAACGGAAGATATTTCCTTTTTCACCATAGCCCTCTATGGGCTTCCAAATATCCCTTTGCCAATTCCACAAGAACAGCCTTAGCGAAAGGCTTCTTGAAGGGAAAGATGTAACTCTGTGAGATGAATTAACAGAACACAGAGCAGTTTCTCAGAAAGCTTCTTTCCAGTTTTGAACGGAAGATATTTCCTTTTTCACCATAGCCCTCTATGGGCTTCCAAATATCCCTTTGCCAATTCCACAAGAACAGCCTTAGCGAAAGGCTTCTTGAAGGGAAAGATGTAACTCTGTGAGATGAATTAACAGAACACAGAGCAGTTTCTCAGAAAGCTTCTTTCCAGTTTTGAACGGAAGATATTTCCTTTTTCACCATAGCCCTCTATGGGCTTCCAAATATCCCTTTGCCAATTCCACAAGAACAGCCTTAGCGAAAGGCTTCTTGAAGGGAAAGATGTAACTCTGTGAGATGAATTAACAGAACACAGAGCAGTTTCTCAAAAGGATTGTTTCCAGTTTTGAACGGAAGATATTTCCTTTTTCACCATAGCCCTCTATGGGCTTCCAAATATCCCTTTGCCAATTCCACAAGAACAGCCTTAGCGAAAGGCTTCTTGAAGGGAAAGATGTAACTCTGTGAGATGAATTAACAGAACTCAGAGCAGTTTCTCAGAAAGCTTCTTTCCAGTTTTGAACGGAAGATATTTCCTTTTTCACCATCGCCCTCTATGGGCCTCCAAATATCCCTTTGCCAATTCCACAAGAACAGCCTTAGCGAAAGGCTTCTTGAAGGGAAAGATGTAACTCTGTGAGATGAATTAACAGAACACAGAGCAGTTTCTCAGAAAGCTTCTTTCCAGTTTTGAACGGAAGGTATTTCCTTATTCACCATAGCCGTCTATGGGCTTCCAAATATCCCTTTGCCAATTCCACAAGAACAGCCTTAGCGAAAGGCTTCTTGAAGGGAAAGATGTAACACTGTGAGAAGAATTAACAGAACTCAGAGCAGTTTCTCAGAAAGCTTCTTTGCAGTTTTGAACGGAAGATATTTCCTTTTTCACCATAGCCATCTAAGGGCTTCCAAATATCCCTTTGCCAATTCCAAAAGAATACCCTTAGTGAAAGGCTTCTAGAAGGGAAAGATGTAACTCTGTGAGATGAATTAACAGAACACGGAGCGGTTTCTTACAAGGCTTGTTTCCAGTTTTGAACGGAAGATATTTCCTTTTTCACCATAGCCCTCTATGGGCTTCCAAATATCCCTTTGCCAATTCCCCAAGAACAGCCTTAGAGAAAGGCTTCTAGAAGGGAAAGATGTAACTCTGTGAGATGAATTAACAGAACACAGAGCAGTTTCTCAGAAAGCTTCTTTCCAGTTTTGAACGGAAGATATTTCCTTTTTCACCATAGCCCTCTATGGGCTTCCAAATATCCCTTTGCCAATTCCACAAGAACAGCCTTAGCGAAAGGCGTCTTGAAGGGAAAGATCTAACTCTGTGAGATGAATTAACAGAACACAGAGCAGTTTCGCAGAAAGCTTCTTTCCAGTTTTGAACGGAAGATATTTCCTTTTTCACCATAGCCCTCTATGGGCTTCCAAATATCCCTTTGCCAATTCCACAAGAACAGCCTTATCGAAAGGCTTCTTGAAGGGAAAGATGTAACTGTGTGAGATGAATTAACAGAACACAGAGCAGTTTCTCAGAAAGCTTCTTTCAAGTTTTGAACGGAAGATATTTCCTTTTTCACCATAGCCCTCTATGGGCTTCGAAATATCCCTTTGCCAATTCCACAAGAACAGCCTTAGCGAAAGGCTTCTTGAAGGGAAAGATGTAACTCTGTGAGATGAATTAACAGAACACAGAGCAGTTTCTCAGAAAGCTTCTTTCCAGTTTTGAACGGAAGATATTTCCTTTTTCACCATAGCCCTCTAAGGGCTTCCAAATATCCCTTTGCCAATTCCACAAGAACAGCCTTAGCAAAATCTTCTTGAAGGGAAAGATGTAACTCTGTGAGATGAATTAACAGAACACAGAGCAGTTTCTCAGAATGCTTCTTTCCAGTTTTGAACGGAAGATATTTCCTTTTTCACCATAGCCCTCTATGGGCTTCCAAATATTCCTTTTCCAATTCCACAAGAACAGCCTTAGCGAAAGGCTTCTTGAAGGGAAAGATGTAACTCTGTGAGATGAATTAACAGAACACAGAGCAGTTTCTCAGAAAGCTTCTTTCCAGTTTTGAACGGAAGATATTTCCTTTTTCACCATAGCCCTCTATGGGCTTCCAAATATCCCTTTGCCAATTCCACAAGAACAGCCTTATCGAAAGGCGTCTTGAAGGGAAAGATGTAACTCTGTGAGATGAATTAACAGAACACAGAGCAGTTTCTCAGAAAGCTTCTTTCCAGTTTTGAACGGAAGATATTTCCTTTTTCACCATAGCCCTCTATGGGCTTCCAAATATCCCTTTGCCAATTCCACAAGAACAGCCTTAGCGAAAGGCTTCTTGAAGGGAAAGATGTAACTCTGTGAGATGAATTTACAGAACACAGAGCAGTTTCTCAAAAAGCTACTTTCCAGTTTTGAACGGAAGATATTTCCTTTTTCACCATAGCCCTCTATGGGCTTCCAAATATCCCTTTGCCAATTCCACAAGAACAGCCTTAGCGAAAGGCTTCTTGAAGGGAAAGATGTAACTCTGTGAGATGAATTAACAGAACACAGAGCAGTTTCTCAGAAAGCTTCTTTCCAGTTTTGAACGGAAGATATTTCCTTTTTCACCATAGCCCTCTATGGGCTTCCAAATATCCCTTTGCCAATTCCACAAGAACAGCCTTAGCGAAAGGCTTCTTGAAGGGAAAGATGTAACACTGTGAGATGAATTAACAGAACACAGAGCAGTTTCTCAGAAAGCTTCTTTCCAGTTTTCAACGGAAGATATTTCCTTTTTCACCATAGCAATCTATGGGCTTCCAAATATCCCTTTGCCAATTCCACAAGAACAGCCTTAGCGAAAGGCTTCTTGAAGGGAAAGATGTAACTCTGTGAGATGAATTAACAGAACACAGAGCAGTTTCTCAGAAAGCTTCTTTCCAGTTTTGAACGGAAGATATTTCGTTTTTCACCATAGCCCTCTATGGGCTTCCAAATATCCCTTTGCCAATTCCACAAGAACAGCCTTAGCGAAAGACTTTTTGAAGGGAAAGATGTAACTCTGTGAAATGAATTAACGGAACACAGAGCAGTTTCTCAGAAAGCTTCTTTCCAGTTTTGAACGGAAGATATTTCCTTTTTCACCATAGCCCTCTATGGGCTTCCAAATATCCCTTTGCCAATTCCACAAGAACAACCTTAGCGAAAGGCTTCTTGAAGGGAAAGATGTAACTCTGTGAGATGATTTAACAGAACACAGAGCAGTTTCTCAGAAAGCTTCATTCCAGTTTTGAACGGAAGACATTTCCTTTTCCACCATAGCCCTCTATGGGCTTCCAAATATCCCTTTGCCAATTTCACAAGAACAGCCTTAGCGAAAGGCTTCTTGAAGGGAAAGATGTAACTCTGTGAGATGAATTAACAGAACACAGAGCAGTTTCTCAGAAAGTTTCTTTCCAGTTTTGACCGGAAGATATTTCCTTTTTCACCATAGCCCTCTATGGGCTTCCAAATATCCCTTTGCCAATTCCACAAGAACAGCCTTAGCGAAAGGCTTCTTGAAGGGAAAGATGTAACTGTGTGAGATGAATTAACAGAACACAAAGCAGTTTCTCAGAAAGCTTCTTTCCAGTTTTGAACGGAAGATATTTCCTTTTTCACCATAGCCCTCTATGGGCTTCTAAATATCCCTTTGCCAATTCCACAAGAACAGCCTTAGCGAAAGGGTTCTTGAAGGGAAAGATGTAACTCTGTGAGATGAATTAACAGAACACAGAGCAGTTTCTCAGAAAGCTTCTTTCCAGTTTTGAACGGAAGATATTTCCTTTTTCACCTTAACCCTCTATGGGCTTCCAAATATCCCTTTGCCAATTCCACAAGAGCAGCCTTAGGGAAAGGCTTCTTGAAGGGAAAGATGTA
Organism: Chlorocebus sabaeus; assembly: GCF_047675955.1. Taxonomy (NCBI): domain Eukaryota; kingdom Metazoa; phylum Chordata; class Mammalia; order Primates; family Cercopithecidae; genus Chlorocebus; species Chlorocebus sabaeus. Next base: position 150,755 of record NW_027327794.1, on the reverse strand, counting down.
ACTCTGTAAGATGAATGAACAGAACACAGAGCAGTTTCTCAGAAAGCTTCTTTCCAGTTTTGAACGGAAGATATTTCCTTTTTCACCATAGCCCTCTATAGGCTTCCAAATATCCCTTTGCCAATTCCACAAGAACAGCCTTAGCGAAAGGCTTCTTGAAGGGAAAGATGTAACTCTGTGGGATGAATTAACAGAACACAGAGCAGTTTCTCAGAAAGCTTCTTTCCAGTTTTGAACGGAAGATATTTCCTTTTTCACCATAGCCCTCTATGGGCTTCCAAATATCCCTTTGCCAATTCCACAAGAACAGCCTTAGCGAAAGGCTTCTTGAAGGGAAAGATGTAACTCTGTGAGATGAATTAACAGAACACAGAGCAGTTTCTCAGAAAGCTTCTTTCCAGTTTTGAACGGAAGATATTTCCTTTTTCACCATAGCCCTCTATGGGCTTCCAAATATCCCTTTGCCAATTCCACAAGAACAGCCTTAGCGAAAGGCTTCTTGAAGGGAAAGATGTAACTCTGTGAGATGAATTAACAGAACTCAGAGCAGTTTCTCAGAAAGCTTCTTTCCAGTTTTGAACGGAAGATATTTCCTTTTTCACCATAGCCCTCTATGGGCTTCCAAATATCCCTTTGCCAATTCCACAAGAACAGCCTTAGCGAAAGGCTTCTTGAAGGGAAAGATGTAACTCTGTGAGATGAATTAACAGAACACAGAGCAGTTTCTCAGAAAGCTTCTTTCCAGTTTTGAACGGAAGATATTTCCTTTTTCACCATAGCCCTCTATGGGCTTCCAAATATCCCTTTGCCAATTCCACAAGAACAGCGTTAGCGAAAGGCTTCTTGAAGGGAAAGATGTAACTCTGTGAGATGAATTAACAGAACACAGAGCAGTTTCTCAAAAGGCTTGTTTCCAGTTTTGAACGGAAGATATTTCCTTTTTCACCATCGCCCTCTATGGGCCTCCAAATATCCCTTTGCCAATTCCACAAGAACAGCCTTAGCGAAAGGCTTCTTGAAGGGAAAGATGTAACTCTGTGAGATGAATTAACAGAACACAGAGCAGTTTCTCAGAAAGCTTCTTTCCAGTTTTGAACGGAAGGTATTTCCTTATTCACCATAGCCGTCTATGGGCTTCCAAATATCCCTTTGCCAATTCCACAAGAACAGCCTTAGCGAAAGGCTTCTTGAAGGGAAAGATGTAACTCTGTGAGATGAATTAACAGAACTCAGAGCAGTTTCTCAGAAAGCTTCTTTCCAGTTTTGAACGGAAGATATTTCCTTTTTCACCATAGCCATCTAAGGGCTTCCAAATATCCCTTTGCCAATACCAAAAGAATACCCTTAGTGAAAGGCTTCTAGAAGGGAAAGATGTAACTCTGTGAGATGAATTAACAGAACACGGAGCGGTTTCTTACAAGGCTTGTTTCCAGTTTTGAACGGAAGATATTTCCTTTTTCACCATAGCACTCTATGGGCTTCCAAATATCCCTTTGCCAATTCCCCAAGAACAGCCTTAGAGAAAGGCTTCTTGAAGGGAAAGATGTAACTCTGTGAGATGAATTAACAGAACACAGAGCAGTTTCTCAGAAAGCTTCTTTCCAGTTTTGAACGGAAGATATTTCCTTTTTCACCATAGCCCTCTAAGGGCTTCCAAATATCCCTTTGCCAATTCCACAAGAACAGCCTTAGCAAAATCTTCTTGAAGGGAAATATGTAACTCTGTGAGATGAATTAACAGAACACAGAGCAGTTTCTCAGAATGCTTCTTTCCAGTTTTGAACGGAAGATATTTCCTTTTTCACCATAGCCCTCTATGGGCTTCCAAATATCCCTTTGCCAATTCCACAAGAACAGCCTTAGCGAAAGGCTTCTTGAAGGGAAAGATGTAACTCTGTGAGATGAATTAACAGAACACAGAGCAGTTTCTCAGAAAGCTTCTTTCCAGTTTTGAACGGAAGGTATTTCCTTTTTCACCATAGCCCTCTATGGGCTTCCAAATATCCCTTTGCCAATTCCACAAGAACAGCCTTAGCGAAAGGCTTCTTGAAGGGAAAGATGTAACTCTGTGAGATGAATTAACAGAACACAGAGCAGTTTCTCAAAAGGCTTGTTTCCAGTTTTGAACGGAAGATATTTCCTTTTTCACCATAGCCCTCTATGGGCTTCCAAATATCCCTTTGCCAATTCCACAAGAACAGCCTTAGCGAAAGGCTTCTTGAAGGGAAAGATGTAACTCTGTGAGATGAATTAACAGAACTCAGAGCAGTTTCTCAGAAAGCTTCTTTCCAGTTTTGAACGGAAGATATTTCCTTTTTCACCATCGCCCTCTATGGGCCTCCAAATATCCCTTTGCCAATTCCACAAGAACAGCCTTAGCGAAAGGCTTCTTGAAGGGAAAGATGTAACTCTGTGAGATGAATTAACAGAACACAGAGCAGTTTCTCAGAAAGCTTCTTTCCAGTTTTGAACGGAAGATATTTCCTTTTTCACCATAGCCCTCTATGGGCTTCCAAATATCCCTTTGCCAATTCCACAAGAACAGCCTTAGCGAAAGGCTTCTTGAAGGGAAAGATGTAACTCTGTGAGAAGAATTAACAGAACTCAGAGCAGTTTCTCAGAAAGCTTCTTTGCAGTTTTGAACGGAAGATATTTCCTTTTTCACCATAGCCATCTAAGGGCTTCCAAATATCCCTTTGCCAATTCCAAAAGAATACCCTTAGTGAAAGGCTTCTAGAAGGGAAAGATGTAACTCTGTGAGATGAATTAACAGAACACGGAGCGGTTTCTTACAAGGCTTGTTTCCAGTTTTGAACGGAAGATATTTCCTTTTTCACCATAGACCTCTAAGGGCTTCCAAATATCCCTTTGCCAATTCCACAAGAACAGCCTTAGCAAAATCTTCTTGAAGGGAAAGATGTAACTCTGTGAGATGAATTAACAGAACACAGAGCAGTTTCTCAGAATGCTTCTTTCCAGTTTTGAACGGAAGATATTTCCTTTTTCACCATAGCCGTCTATGGGCTTCCAAATATCCCTTTGCCAATTCCACAAGAACAGCCTTAGCGAAAGGCTTCTTGAAGGGAAAGATGTAACTCTGTGAGATGAATTAACAGAACACAGAGCAGTTTCTCAGAAAGCTTCTTTCCAGTTTTGAACGGAAGATATTTCCTTTTTCACCATAGCCCTCTATGGGCTTCCAAATATCCCTTTGCCAATTCCACAAGAACAGCCTTAGCGAAAGGCTTCTTGAAGGGAAAGATGTAACTCTGTGAGATGAATTAACAGAACACAGAGCAGTTTCGCAGAAAGCTTCTTTCCAGTTTTGACCGGAAGATATTTCCTTTTTCACCATAGCCCTCTATGGGCTTCCAAATATCCCTTTGCCAATTCCACAAGAACTGCCTTATCGAAAGGCTTCTTGAAGGGAAAGATGTAACTGTGTGAGATGAATTAACAGAACACAGAGCAGTTTCTCAGAAAGCTTCTTTCAAGTTTTGAACGGAAGATATTTCCTTTTTCACCATAGCCCTCTATGGGCTTCTAAATATCCCTTTGCCAATTCCACAAGAACAGCCTTAGCGAAAGGCTTCTTGAAGGGAAAGATGTAACTCTGTGAGATGAATTAACAGAACACAGAGCAGTTTCTCAGAAAGCTTCTTTCCAGTTTTGAACGGAAGATATTTCCTTTTCCACCATAGCCCTCTATGGGCTTCCAAATATCCCTTTGCCAATTCCACAAGAACAGCCTTAGCGAAAGGCTTCTTGAAGGGAAAGATGTAACTCTGTGAGATGAATTAACAGAACACAGAGCAGTTTCTCAGAAAGCTTCTTTCCAGTTTTGAACGGAAGATATTTCCTTTTTCACCATAGCCGTCTATGGGCTTCCAAATATCCCTTTGCCAATTCCACAAGAACAGCCTTAGCGAAACGCTTCTTGAAGGGAAAGATGTAACTCTGGGAGATGAATTAACAGAACTCAGAGCAGTTTCTCAGAAAGCTTCTTTCCAGTTTTGAACGGAAGATATTTCCTTTTTCACCATAGCCATCTAAGGGATTCCAAATATCCCTTTGCCAATTCCACAAGAATACCCTTAGTGAAAGGCTTCTAGAAGGGAAAGATGTAACTCTGTGAGATGAATTAACAGAACACGGAGCGGTTTCTTACAAGGCTTGTTTCCAGTTTTGAACGGAAGATATTTCCTTTTTCACCATAGCCATCTAAGGGATTCCAAATATCCCTTTGCCAATTCCACAAGAACAGCCTTAGCGAAAGGCTTCTTGAAGGGAAAGATGTAACTCTGTGAGATGAATTAACAGAACTCAGAGCAGTTTCTCAGAAAGCTTCTTTCCAGTTTTGAACGGAAGATATTTCCTTTTTCACCATCGCCCTCTATGGGCCTCCAAATATCCCTTTGCCAATTCCACAAGAACAGCCTTAGCGAAAGGCTTCTTGAAGGGAAAGATGTAACTCTGTGAGATGAATTAACAGAACACAGAGCAGTTTCTCAGAAAGCTTCTTTCCAGTTTTGAACGGAAGATATTTCCTTTTTCACCATAGCCCTCTATGGGCTTCCAAATATCCCTTTGCCAATTCCACAAGAACAGCCTTAGCGAAAGGCTTCTTGAAGGGAAAGATGTAACTCTGTGAGAAGAATTAACAGAACTCAGAGCAGTTTCTCAGAAAGCTTCTTTGCAGTTTTGAACGGAAGATATTTCCTTTTTCACCATAGCCATCTAAGGGCTTCCAAATATCCCTTTGCCAATTCCAAAAGAATACCCTTAGTGAAAGGCTTCTAGAAGGGAAAGATGTAACTCTGTGAGATGAATTAACAGAACACGGAGCGGTTTCTTACAAGGCTTGTTTCCAGTTTTGAACGGAAGATATTTCCTTTTTCACCATAGACCTCTAAGGGCTTCCAAATATCCCTTTGCCAATTCCACAAGAACAGCCTTAGCAAAATCTTCTTGAAGGGAAAGATGTAACTCTGTGAGATGAATTAACAGAACACAGAGCAGTTTCTCAGAATGCTTCTTTCCAGTTTTGAACGGAAGATATTTCCTTTTTCACCATAGCCGTCTATGGGCTTCCAAATATCCCTTTGCCAATTCCACAAGAACAGCCTTAGCGAAAGGCTTCTTGAAGGGAAAGATGTAACTCTGTGAGATGAATTAACAGAACACAGAGCAGTTTCTCAGAAAGCTTCTTTCCAGTTTTGAACGGAAGATATTTCCTTTTTCACCATAGCCCTCTATGGGCTTCCAAATATCCCTTTGCCAATTCCACAAGAACAGCCTTAGCGAAAGGCTTCTTGAAGGGAAAGATGTAACTCTGTGAGATGAATTAACAGAACACAGAGCAGTTTCGCAGAAAGCTTCTTTCCAGTTTTGACCGGAAGATATTTCCTTTTTCACCATAGCCCTCTATGGGCTTCCAAATATCCCTTTGCCAATTCCACAAGAACTGCCTTATCGAAAGGCTTCTTGAAGGGAAAGATGTAACTGTGTGAGATGAATTAACAGAACACAGAGCAGTTTCTCAGAAAGCTTCTTTCAAGTTTTGAACGGAAGATATTTCCTTTTTCACCATAGCCCTCTATGGGCTTCTAAATATCCCTTTGCCAATTCCACAAGAACAGCCTTAGCGAAAGGCTTCTTGAAGGGAAAGATGTAACTCTGTGAGATGAATTAACAGAACACAGAGCAGTTTCTCAGAAAGCTTCTTTCCAGTTTTGAACGGAAGATATTTCCTTTTCCACCATAGCCCTCTATGGGCTTCCAAATATCCCTTTGCCAATTCCACAAGAACAGCCTTAGCGAAAGGCTTCTTGAAGGGAAAGATGTAACTCTGTGAGATGAATTAACAGAACACAGAGCAGTTTCTCAGAAAGCTTCTTTCCAGTTTTGAACGGAAGATATTTCCTTTTTCACCATAGCCGTCTATGGGCTTCCAAATATCCCTTTGCCAATTCCACAAGAACAGCCTTAGCGAAACGCTTCTTGAAGGGAAAGATGTAACTCTGGGAGATGAATTAACAGAACTCAGAGCAGTTTCTCAGAAAGCTTCTTTCCAGTTTTGAACGGAAGATATTTCCTTTTTCACCATAGCCATCTAAGGGATTCCAAATATCCCTTTGCCAATTCCACAAGAATACCCTTAGTGAAAGGCTTCTAGAAGGGAAAGATGTAACTCTGTGAGATGAATTAACAGAACACGGAGCGGTTTCTTACAAGGCTTGTTTCCAGTTTTGAACGGAAGATATTTCCTTTTTCACCATAGCCCTCTATGGTCTTCCAAATATCCCTTTGCCAATTCCACAAGAACAGCCTTCGCGAAAGGCTTCTTGAAGGGAAAGTTGTAACTCTGTGAGATGAATTAACAGAACACAGAGCAGTTTCTCAGAAAGCTTCTTTCCAGTTTTGAACGGAAGTTATTTCCTTTTTCACCATAGCCCTCTATGGGCTTCTAAATATCCCTTTGCCAATTCCACAAGAACAGCCTTAGCGAAAGGGTTCTTGAAGGGAAAGATGTAACTCTGTGAGATGAATTAACAGAACACAGAGCAGTTTCTCAGAAAGCTTCTTTCCAGTTTTGAACGGAAGATATTGCCTTTTTCACCTTAACCCTCTATGGGCTTCCAAATATCCCTTTGCCAATTCCACAAGAACAGCCTTAGGGAAAGGCTTCTTGAAGGGAAAGATGTAACTCTGTGAGATGAATTAACAGAACACAGAGCAGTTTCTCAGAAAGCTTCTTTCCAGTTTTGAACGGAAGATATTTCCTTTTTCACCATAGCCCTCTATGGGCTTCCAAATATCCCTTTGCCAATCCCACAAGAACAGCCTTAGCGAAAGGCTTCTTGAAGGGAAAGATGTAACTCTGTGAGATGAATTAATACACCACAGAGCAGTTTCTCAGAAAGCTTCTTTCCAGTTTTGAACGGAAGATATTTCCTTTTTCACCATAGCCCTCTATGGGCTTCCAAATATCCCTTTGCCAATTCCACAAGAACAGCCTTAGCGAAAGGCTTCGTGAAGGGAAATATGTAACTCGGTGAGATGAATTAACAGAAAACAGAGCAGTTTCTCAGAAAGCTTCTTTCCAGTTTTGAACGGAAGATATTTCCTTTATCACCATAGCCCTCTATGGGCTTCCAAATATCCCTTTGCCAATTCCACAAGAACAGCCTTAGCGAAAGGCTTCTTGAAGGGAAAGATGTAACTCTGTGAGATGAATTAACAGAACACAGAGCAGTTTCTCAGAAAGCTTCTTTCCAGTTTTGAACGGAAGATATTTCCTTTTTCACCATAGCCCTCTAAGGGCTTCCAAATATCCCTTTGCCAATTCCACAAGAACAGCCTTAGCAAAATCTTCTTGAAGGGAAAGATGTAACTCTGTGAGATGAATTAACAGAACACAGAGCAGTTTCTCAGAATGCTTCTTTCCAGTTTTGAACGGAAGATATTTCCTTTTTCACCATAGCCCTCTATGGGCTTCCAAATATTCCTTTTCCAATTCCACAAGAACAGCCTTAGCGAAAGGCTTCTTGAAGGGAAAGATGTAACTCTGTGAGATGAATTAACAGAACACAGAGCAGTTTCTCAGAAAGCTTCTTTCCAGTTTTGAACGGAAGATATTTCCTTTTTCACCATAGCCCTCTATGGGCTTCCAAATATCCCTTTGCCAATTCCACAAGAACAGCCTTATCGAAAGGCGTCTTGAAGGGAAAGATGTAACTCTGTGAGATGAATTAACAGAACACAGAGCAGTTTCTCAGAAAGCTTCTTTCCAGTTTTGAACGGAAGATATTTCCTTTTTCACCATAGCCCTCTATGGGCTTCCAAATATCCCTTTGCCAATTCCACAAGAACAGCCTTAGCGAAAGGCTTCTTGAAGGGAAAGATGTAACTCTGTGAGATGAATTAACAGAACACAGAGCAGTTTCTCAGAAAGCTTCTTTCCAGTTTTGAACGGAAGATATTTCCTTTTTCACCATAGCCCTCTATGGGCTTCCAAATATCCCTTTGCCAATTCCACAAGAACAGGCTTAGCGAAAGGCTTGTTGAAGGGAAAGATGTAACTCTGTGAGATGAATTAACAGAACACAGAGCAGTTTCTCAGAAAGCTTCTTTCCAGTTTTGAACGGAAGATATTTCCTTTTTCACCATAGCCCTCTATGGGCTTCCAAATATCCCTTTGCCAATTCCACAAGAACAGCCTTAGCGAAAGGCTTCTTAAAGGGAAAGATGTAACACTGTGAGATGAATTAACAGAACACAGAGCAGTTTCTCAGAAAGCTTTTTTCCAGTTTTCAACGGAAGATATTTCCTTTTTCACCATAGCACTCTATGGGCTACCAAATATCCCTTTGCCAATTCCACAAGAACAGCCTTAGCGAAAGGCTTCTTGAAGGGAAAGATGTAACTCTGTGAGATGAATTAACAGAACACAGAGCAGTTTCTCAGAAAGCTTCTTTCCAGTTTTGAACGGAAGATATTTCGTTTTTCACCATAGCCCTCTATGGGCTTCCAAATATCCCTTTGCCAATTCCACAAGAACAGCCTTAGCGAAAGACTTTTTGAAGGGAAAGATGTAACTCTGTGAAATGAATTAACGGAACACAGAGCAGTTTCTCAGAAAGCTTCTTTCCAGTTTTGAACGGAAGATATTTCCTTTTTCACCATAGCCCTCTATGGGCTTCCAAATATCCCTTTGCCAATTCCACAAGAACAACCTTAGCGAAAGGCTTCTTGAAGGGAAAGATGTAACTCTGTGAGATGATTTAACAGAACACAGAGCAGTTTCTCAGAAAGCTTCATTCCAGTTTTGAACGGAAGACATTTCCTTTTCCACCATAGCCCTCTATGGGCTTCCAAATATCCCTTTGCCAATTCCACAAGAACAGCCTTAGCGAAAGGCTTCTTGAAGGGAAAGATGTAACTCTGTGAGATGAATTAACAGAACACAGAGCAGTTTCTCAGAAAGTTTCTTTCCAGTTTTGACCGGAAGATATTTCCTTTTTCACCATAGCCCTCTATGGGCTTCCAAATATCCCTTTGCCAATTCCACAAGAACAGCCTTAGCGAAAGGCTTCTTGAAGGGAAAGATGTAACTGTGTGAGATGAATTAACAGAACACAAAGCAGTTTCTCAGAAAGCTTCTTTCCAGTTTTGAACGGAAGATATTTCCTTTTTCACCATAGCCCTCTATGGGCTTCTAAATATCCCTTTGCCAATTCCACAAGAACAGCCTTAGCGAAAGGCTTCTTGAAGGGAAAGATGTAACTCTGTGAGATGAATTAACAGAACACAGAGCAGTTTCTCAGAAAGCTTCTTTCCAGTTTTGAACGGAAGATATTTCCTTTTTCACTTTAACCCTCTATGGGCTTCCAAATATCCCTTTGCCAATTCCACAAGAACAGCCTTAGGGAAAGGCTTCTTGAAGGGAAAGATGTAACTCTGTAAGATGAATGAACAGAACACAGAGCAGTTTCTCAGAAAGCTTCTTTCCAGTTTTGAACGGAAGATATTTCCTTTTTCACCATAGCCTCTATAGGCTTCCAAATATCCCTTTGCCAATTCCACAAGAACAGCCTTAGCGAAAGGCTTCTTGAAGGGAAAGATGTAACTCTGTGGGATGAATTAACAGAACACAGAGCAGTTTCTCAGAAAGCTTCTTTCCAGTTTTGAACGGAAGATATTTCCTTTTTCACCATAGCCCTCTATGGGCTTCCAAATATCCCTTTGCCAATTCCACAAGAACAGCCTTAGCGAAAGGCTTCTTGAAGGGAAAGATGTAACTCTGTGAGATGAATTAACAGAACACAGAGCAGTTTCTCAGAAAGCTTCTTTCCAGTTTTGAACGGAAGATATTTCCTTTTTCACCATAGCCCTCTATGGGCTTCCAAATATCCCTTTGCCAATTCCACAAGAACAGCCTTAGCGAAAGGCTTCTTGAAGGGAAAGATGTAACTCTGTGAGATGAATTAACAGAACACAGAGCAGTTTCTCAGAAAGCTTCTTTCCAGTTTTGAACGGAAGATATTTCCTTTTTCACCATAGCCCTCTATGGGCTTCCAAATATCCCTTTGCCAATTCCACAAGAACAGCCTTAGCGAAAGGCTTCTTGAAGGGAAAGATGTAACTCTGTGAGATGAATTAACAGAACACAGAGCAGTTTCTCAGAAAGCTTCTTTCCAGTTTTGAACGGAAGATATTTCCTTTTTCACCATAGCCCTCTATGGGCTTCCAAATATCCCTTTGCCAATTCCACAAGAACAACCTTAGCGAAAGGCTTCTTGAAGGGAAAGATGTAACTCTGTGAGATGATTTAACAGAACACAGAGCAGTTTCTCAGAAAGCTTCATTCCAGTTTTGAACGGAAGACATTTCCTTTTCCACCATAGCCCTCTATGGGCTTCCAAATATCCCTTTGCCAATTCCACAAGAACAGCCTTAGCGAAAGGCTTCTTGAAGGGAAAGATGTAACTCTGTGAGATGAATTAACAGAACACAGAGCAGTTTCTCAGAAAGTTTCTTTCCAGTTTTGACCGGAAGATATTTCCTTTTTCACCATAGCCCTCTATGGGCTTCCAAATATCCCTTTGCCAATTCCACAAGAACAGCCTTAGCGAAAGGCTTCTTGAAGGGAAAGATGTAACTGTGTGAGATGAATTAACAGAACACAAAGCAGTTTCTCAGAAAGCTTCTTTCCAGTTTTGAACGGAAGATATTTCCTTTTTCACCATAGCCCTCTATGGGCTTCTAAATATCCCTTTGCCAATTCCACAAGAACAGCCTTAGCGAAAGGGTTCTTGAAGGGAAAGATGTAACTCTGTGAGATGAATTAACAGAACACAGAGCAGTTTCTCAGAAAGCTTCTTTCCAGTTTTGAACGGAAGATATTTCCTTTTTCACCTTAACCCTCTATGGGCTTCCAAATATCCCTTTGCCAATTCCACAAGAACAGCCTTAGGGAAAGGCTTCTTGAAGGGAAAGATGTAACTCTGTAAGATGAATGAACAGAACACAGAGCAGTTTTTCAGAAAGCTTCTTTCCAGTTTTGAACGGAAGATATTTCCTTTTTCACCATAGCCCTCTATAGGCTTCCAAATATCCCTTTGCCAATTCCACAAGAACAGCCTTAGCGAAAGGCTTCTTGAAGGGAAAGATGTAACTCTGTGGGATGAATTAACAGAACACAGAGCAGTTTCTCAGAAAGCTTCTTTCCAGTTTTGAACGGAAGATATTTCCTTTTTCACCATAGCCCTCTATGGGCTTCCAAATATCCCTTTGCCAATTCCACAAGAACAGCCTTAGCGAAAGGCTTCTTGAAGGGAAAGATGTAACTCTGTGAGATGAATTAACAGAACACAGAGCAGTTTCTCAGAAAGCTTCTTTCCAGTTTTGAACGGAAGATATTTCCTTTTTCACCATAGCCCTCTATGGGCTTCCAAATATCCCTTTGCCAATTCCACAAGAACAGCCTTAGCGAAAGGCTTCTTGAAGGGAAAGATGTAACTCTGTGAGATGAATTAACAGAACACAGAGCAGTTTCTCAGAAAGCTTCTTTCCAGTTTTGAACGGAAGATATTTCCTTTTTCACCATAGCCCTCTATGGGCTTCCAAATATCCCTTTGCCAATTCCACAAGAACAGCCTTAGCGAAAGGCTTCTTGAAGGGAAAGATGTAACTCTGTGAGATGAATTAACAGAACACAGAGCAGTTTCTCAGAAAGCTTCTTTCCAGTTTTGAACGGAAGATATTTCCTTTTTCACCATAGCCCTCTATGGGCTTCCAAATATCCCTTTGCCAATTCCACAAGAACAACCTTAGCGAAAGGCTTCTTGAAGGGAAAGATGTAACTCTGTGAGATGATTTAACAGAACACAGAGCAGTTTCTCAGAAAGCTTCATTCCAGTTTTGAACGGAAGACATTTCCTTTTCCACCATAGCCCTCTATGGGCTTCCAAATATCCCTTTGCCAATTCCACAAGAACAGCCTTAGCGAAAGGCTTCTTGAAGGGAAAGATGTAACTCTGTGAGATGAATTAACAGAACACAGAGCAGTTTCTCAGAAAGTTTCTTTCCAGTTTTGACCGGAAGATATTTCCTTTTTCACCATAGCCCTCTATGGGCTTCCAAATATCCCTTTGCCAATTCCACAAGAACAGCCTTAGCGAAAGGCTTCTTGAAGGGAAAGATGTAACTGTGTGAGATGAATTAACAGAACACAAAGCAGTTTCTCAGAAAGCTTCTTTCCAGTTTTGAACGGAAGATATTTCCTTTTTCACCATAGCCCTCTATGGGCTTCTAAATATCCCTTTGCCAATTCCACAAGAACAGCCTTAGCGAAAGGGTTCTTGAAGGGAAAGATGTAACTCTGTGAGATGAATTAACAGAACACAGAGCAGTTTCTCAGAAAGCTTCTTTCCAGTTTTGAACGGAAGATATTTCCTTTTTCACCTTAACCCTCTATGGGCTTCCAAATATCCCTTTGCCAATTCCACAAGAACAGCCTTAGGGAAAGGCTTCTTGAAGGGAAAGATGTAACTCTGTAAGATGAATGAACAGAACACAGAGCAGTTTTTCAGAAAGCTTCTTTCCAGTTTTGAACGGAAGATATTTCCTTTTTCACCATAGCCCTCTATAGGCTTCCAAATATCCCTTTGCCAATTCCACAAGAACAGCCTTAGCGAAAGGCTTCTTGAAGGGAAAGATGTAACTCTGTGGGATGAATTAACAGAACACAGAGCAGTTTCTCAGAAAGCTTCTTTCCAGTTTTGAACGGAAGATATTTCCTTTTTCACCATAGCCCTCTATGGGCTTCCAAATATCCCTTTGCCAATTCCACAAGAACAGCCTTAGCGAAAGGCTTCTTGAAGGGAAAGATGTAACTCTGTGAGATGAATTAACAGAACACAGAGCAGTTTCTCAGAAAGCTTCTTTCCAGTTTTGAACGGAAGATATTTCCTTTTTCACCATAGCCCTCTATGGGCTTCCAAATATCCCTTTGCCAATTCCACAAGAACAGCCTTAGCGAAAGGCTTCTTGAAGGGAAAGATGTAACTCTGTGAGATGAATTAACAGAACACAGAGCAGTTTCTCAGAAAGCTTCTTTCCAGTTTTGAACGGAAGATATTTCCTTTTTCACCATAGCCCTCTATGGGCTTCCAAATATCCCTTTCCCAATTCCACAAGAACAGCCTTAGCGAAAGGCTTCTTGAAGGGAAAGATGTAACTCTGTGAGATGAATTAACAGAACACAGAGCAGTTTCTCAGAAAGCTTCTTTCCAGTTTTGAACGGAAGATATTTCCTTTTTCACCATAGCCCTCTATGGGCTTCCAAATATCCCTTTGCCAATTCCACAAGAACAGCCTTAGCGAAAGGCTTCTTGAAGGGAAAGATGTAACTCTGTGAGATGAATTAACAGAACACAGAGCAGTTTCTCAAAAGGCTTGTTTCCAGTTTTGAACGGAAGATATTTCCTTTTTCACCATAGCCCTCTATGGGCTTCCAAATATCCCTTTGCCAATTCCACAAGAACAGCCTTAGGGAAAGGCTTCTTGAAGGGAAAGATGTAACTCTGTGAGATGAATTAACAGAACTCAGAGCAGTTTCTCAGAAAGCTTCTTTCCAGTTTTGAACGGAAGATATTTCCTTTTTCACCATCGCCCTCTATGGGCCTCCAAATATCCCTTTGCCAATTCCACAAGAACAGCCTTAGCGAAAGGCTTCTTGAAGGGAAAGATGTAACTCTGTGAGATGAATTAACAGAACACAGAGCAGTTTCTCAGAAAGCTTCTTTCCAGTTTTGAACGGAAGATATTTCCTTATTCACCATAGCCGTCTATGGGCTTCAAAATATCCCTTTGCCAATTCCACAAGAACAGCCTTAGCGAAAGGCTTCTTGAAGGGAAAGATATAACTCTGTGAGATGAATTAACAGAACTCAGAGCAGTTTCTCAGAAAGCTTCTTTCCAGTTTTGAACGGAAGATATTTCCTTTTTCACCATAGCCATCTAAGGGCTTCCAAATATCCCTTTGCCAATTCCAAAAGAATACCCTTAGTGAAAGGCTTCTAGAAGGGAAAGATGTAACTCTGTGAGATGAATTAACAGAACACGGAGCGGTTTCTTACAAGGCTTGTTTCCAGTTTTGAACGGAAGATATTTCCTTTTTCACCATAGCACTCTATGGGCTTCCAAATATCCCTTTGCCAATTCTCCAAGAACAGCCTTAGAGAAAGGCTTCTTGAAGGGAAAGATGTAACTCTGTGAGATGAATTAACAGAACACAGAGCAGTTTCTCAGAAAGCTTCTTTCCAGTTTTGAACGGAAGATATTTCCTTTTTCACCATAGCCCTCTAAGGGCTTCCAAATATCCCTTTGCCAATTCCACAAGAACAGCCTTAGCAAAATCTTCTTGAAGGGAAAGATGTAACTCTGTGAGATGAATTAACAGAACACAGAGCAGTTTCTCAGAATGCTTCTTTCCAGTTTTGAACGGAAGATATTTCCTTTTTCACCATAGCCCTCTATGGGCTTCCAAATATCCCTTTGCCAATTCCACAACAACAGCCTTAGCGAAAGGCTTCTTGAAGCGAAAGATGTAACTCTGTGAGATGAATTAACAGAACACAGAGCAGTTTCTCAGAAAGCTTCTTTCCAGTTTTGAACGGAAGGTATTTCCTTTTTCACCATAGCCCTCTATGGGCTTCCAAATATCCCTTTGCCAATTCCACAAGAACAGCCTTAGCGAAAGGCTTCTTGAAGGGAAAGATGTAACTCTGTGAGATGAATTAACAGAACACAGAGCAGTTTCTCAAAAGGCTTGTTTCCAGTTTTGAACGGAAGATATTTCCTTTTTCACCATAGCCCTCTATGGGCTTCCAAATATCCCTTTGCCAATTCCACAAGAACAGCCTTAGCGAAAGGCTTCTTGAAGGGAAAGATGTAACTCTGTGAGATGAATTAACAGAACTCAGAGCAGTTTCTCAGAAAGCTTCTTTCCAGTTTTGAACGGAAGATATTTCCTTTTTCACCATCGCCCTCTATGGGCCTCCAAATATCCCTTTGCCAATTCCACAAGAACAGCCTTAGCGAAAGGCTTCTTGAAGGGAAAGATGTAACTCTGTGAGATGAATTAACAGAACACAGAGCAGTTTCTCAGAAAGCTTCTTTCCAGTTTTGAACGGAAGATATTTCCTTTTTCACCATAGCCCTCTATGGGCTTCCAAATATCCCTTTGCCAATTCCACAAGAACAGCCTTAGCGAAAGGCTTCTTGAAGGGAAAGATGTAACTCTGTGAGAAGAATTAACAGAACTCAGAGCAGTTTCTCAGAAAGCTTCTTTGCAGTTTTGAACGGAAGATATTTCCTTTTTCACCATAGCCATCTAAGGGCTTCCAAATATCCCTTTGCCAATTCCAAAAGAATACCCTTAGTGAAAGGCTTCTAGAAGGGAAAGATGTAACTCTGTGAGATGAATTAACAGAACACGGAGCGGTTTCTTACAAGGCTTGTTTCCAGTTTTGAACGGAAGATATTTCCTTTTTCACCATAGCCCTCTATGGGCTTCCAAATATCCCTTTGCCAATTCCCCAAGAACAGCCTTAGAGAAAGGCTTCTTGAAGGGAAAGATGTAACTCTGTGAGATGAATTAACAGAAC
This sequence comes from Chlorocebus sabaeus, assembly GCF_047675955.1. NCBI lineage: Eukaryota > Metazoa > Chordata > Mammalia > Primates > Cercopithecidae > Chlorocebus > Chlorocebus sabaeus. Next base: position 135,084 of record NW_027327794.1, on the reverse strand, counting down.
ACAGAGCAGTTTCTCAGAAAGCTTCTTTCCAGTTTTGAACGGAAGATATTTCCTTTTTCACCATAGCCCTCTATGGGCTTCCAAATATCCCTTTGCCAATTCCACAAGAACAGCCTTAGCGAAAGGCTTCTTGAAGGGAAAGATATAACTCTGTGAGATGAATTAACAGAACACAGAGCAGTTTCGCAGAAAGCTTCTTTCCAGTTTTGAACGGAAGATATTTCCTTTTTCACCATAGCCCTCTATGGGCTTCCAAATATCCCTTTGCCAATTCCACAAGAACAGCCTTAGCGAAAGCCTTCTTTAAGGGAAAGATGTAACTCTGTGAGATGAATTAACAGAACACAGAGCAGTTTCTCAGAAAGCTTCTTTCCAGTTTTGAACGGAAGATATTTCCTTTTTCACCATAGCCCTCTATGGGCTTCCAAATATCCCTTTGCCAATTCCACAAGAACAGCCTTAGCGAAAGGCTTCTTGAAGGGAAAGATGAAACTCTGTGAGATGAATTAACAGAACACAGAGCAGTTTCTCAGAAAGCTTCTTTCCAGTTTTGAACGGAAGATATTTCCTTTTTCACCATAGCCCTCTATGGGCTTCCAAATATCCCTTTGCCAATTCCACAAGAACAGCCTTAGCGAAAGGCTTCTTGAAGGGAAAGATGTAACTCTGTGAGATGAATTAACAGAACACAGAGCAGTTTCTCAGAAAGCTTCTTTCCAGTTTTGAACGGAAGATATTTCCTTTTTCACCATAGCCGTCTATGGGCTTCCAAATATCCCTTTGCCAATTCCACAAGAACAGCCTTAGCGAAAGGCTTCTTGAAGGGAAAGATGTAACTCTGGGAGATGAATTAACAGAACTCAGAGCAGTTTCTCAGAAAGCTTGTTTCCAGTTTTGAACGGAAGATATTTCCTTTTTCACCATAGCCATCTAAGGGATTCCAAATATCCCTTTGCCAATTCCACAAGAATACCCTTAGTGAAAGGCTTCTAGAAGGGAAAGATGTAACTCTGTGAGATGAATTAACGAACACGGAGCGGTTTCTTACAAGGCTTGTTTCCAGTTTTGAACGGAAGATATTTCCTTTTTCACCATAGCCCTCTATGGTCTTCCAAATATCCCTTTGCCAATTCCACAAGAACAGCCTTCGCGAAAGGCTTCTTGAAGGGAAAGTTGTAACTCTGTGAGATGAATTAACAGAACACAGAGCAGTTTCTCAGAAAGCTTCTTTCCAGTTTTGAACGGAAGATATTTCCTTTTTCACCATAGCCCTCTATGGGCTTCCAAATATCCCTTTTCCAATTCCACAAGAACAGGCTTAGCGAAAGGCTTCTTGAAGGGAAAGATGTAGCTCTGTGAGATGAATTAACAGAACACAGAGCAGTTTCTCAGAAAGCTTCTTTCCAGTTTTGAACGGAAGATATTTCCTTTTTCACCATAGCCCTCTATGGGCTTCCAAATATCCCTTTGCCAATTCCACAAGAACAGTCTTAGCGAAAGGCTTCTTGAAGGGAAAGATGTAACTCTGTGAGATGAATTAACAGAACACAGAGCAGTTTCTCAGAATGCTTCTTTCCAGTTTTGAACGGAAGATATTTCCTTTTTCACCATAGCCCTCTATGGGCTTCCAAATATCCCTTTGCCAATTCCACAAGAACAGCCTTAGCGAAAGGCTTTTTGAAGGAAAAGATGTAACTCTGTGAGATGAATTTACAGAACACAGAGCAGTTTCTCAGACAGCTTCTTTCCAGTTTTGAACGGAAGATATTTCCTTTTTCACCATAGCCCTCTATGGGCTTCCAAATATCCCTTTGCCAATTCCACAAGAACAGCCTTAGCGAAAGGCTTCTTGAAGGGAAAGATGTAACTCTGTGAGATGAATTAACAGAACACAGAGCAGTTTCTCAGAAAGCTTCTTTCCAGTTTTGAACGGAAGATATTTCCTTTTTCACCATAGCCCTCTATGGGCTTCCAAATATCCCTTTGCCAATTCCACAAGAACAGCCTTAGCGAAAGGCTTCTTGAAGGGAAAGATGTAACACTGTGAGATGAATTAACAGAACACAGAGCATTTTCTCAGAAAGCTTCTTTCCAGTTTTGAACGGAAGATATTTCCTTTTTCACCATAGCCCTCTATGGGTTTCCAAATATCCCTTTGCCAATTCCACAAGAACAGCCTTAGCGAAAGCCTTCTTTAAGGGAAAGATGTAACTCTGTGAGATGAATGAACAGAACACAGAGCAGTTTTTCAGAAAGCGTCTTTCCAGTTTTGAACGGAAGATATTTCCTTTTTCACCATAGCAATCTATGGGCTTCCAAATATCCCTTTGCCAATTCCACAAGAACAGCCTTAGCGAAAGGCTTTTTGAAGGAAAAGATGTAACTCCGTGAGATGAATTAACAGAACACAGAGCAGTTTCTCAGAAAGCTTCTTTCCAGTTTTGAACGGAAGATATTTCCTTTTTCACCATAGCCCTCTATGGGCTTCCAAATATCCCTTTGCCAATCCCACAAGAACAGCCTTAGCGAAAGGCTTCTTGAAGGGAAAGACGTAACTCTGTAAGAAGAATTAATACACCACAGAGCAGTTTCTCAGAAAGCTTCTTTCCAGTTTTGAACGGAAGATATTTCCTTTTTCACCTTAACCCTCTATGGGCTTCCAAATATCCCTTTGCCAATTCCACAAGAACAGCCTTAGGGAAAGGCTTCTTGAAGGGAAAGATGTAACTCTGTGAGATGAATGAACAGAACACAGAGCAGTTTCTCAGAAAGCTTCTTTCCAGTTTTGAACGGAAGATATTTCCTTTTTCACCATAGCCCTCTATAAGCTTCCAAATATCCCTTTGCCAGTTCCACAAGAACAGCCTTAGCGAAAGGCGTCTTGAAGGGAAAGATCTAACTCTGTGAGATGAATTAACAGAACACAGAGCAGTTTCGCAGAAAGCTTCTTTCCAGTTTTGAACGGAAGATATTTCCTTTTTCACCATAGCCCTCTATGGGCTTCCAAATATCCCTTTGCCAATTCCCCAAGAACAGCCTTAGAGAAAGGCTTCTTGAAGGGAAAGATGTAACTCTGTGAGATGAATTAACAGAACACAGAGCAGTTTCTCAGAAAGCTTCTTTCCAGTTTTGAACGGAAGATATTTCCTTTTTCACCATAGCCCTCTATGGGCTTCCAAATATCCCTTTGCCAATTCCACAAGAACAGCCTTAGCGAAAGGCTTCTTGAAGGGAAAGATATAACTCTGTGAGATGAATTAACAGAACACAGAGCAGTTTCGCAGAAAGCTTCTTTCCAGTTTTGAACGGAAGATATTTCCTTTTTCACCATAGCCCTCTATGGGCTTCCAAATATCCCTTTGCCAATTCCACAAGAACAGCCTTAGCGAAAGGCTTCTTGAAGGGAAAGATGTAACTGTGTGAGATGAATTAACAGAACACAGAGCAGTTTCTCAGAAAGCTTCTTTCCAGTTTTGAACGGAAGATATTTCCTTTTTCACCATAGCCCTCTATGGGCTTCCAAATATCCCTTTGCCAATTCCACAAGAACAGCCTTAGCGAAAGGCTTCTTGAAGGGAAAGATGTAACTCTGTGAGATGAATTAACAGAACACAGAGCAGTTTCTCAGAAAGCTTCTTTCCAGTTTTGAACGGAAGATATTTCCTTTTTCACCATAGCCCTCTATGGGCTTCCAAATATCCCTTTGCCAATTCCACAAGAACAGCCTTAGCGAAAGGCTTCTTGAAGGGAAAGATGTAACTCTGTGAGATGAATTAACAGAACACAGAGCAGTTTCTCAGAAAGCTTCTTTCCAGTTTTGAACGGAAGATATTTCCTTTTTCACCATAGCCGTCTATGGGCTTCCAAATATCCCTTTGCCAATTCCACAAGAACAGCCTTAGCGAAAGGCTTCTTGAAGGGAAAGATGTAACTCTGGGAGATGAATTAACAGAACTCAGAGCAGTTTCTCAGAAAGCTTCTTTCCAGTTTTGAACGGAAGATATTTCCTTTTTCACCATAGCCATCTAAGGGATTCCAAATATCCCTTTGCCAATTCCACAAGAATACCCTTAGTGAAAGGCTTCTAGAAGGGAAAGATGTAACTCTGTGAGATGAATTAACAGAACACGGAGCGGTTTCTTACAAGGCTTGTTTCCAGTTTTGAACGGAAGATATTTCCTTTTTCACCATAGCCCTCTATGGTCTTCCAATTATCCCTTTGCCAATTCCACAAGAACAGCCTTCGCGAAAGGCTTCTTGAAGGGAAAGTTGTAACTCTGTGAGATGAATTAACAGAACACAGAGCAGTTTCTCAGAAAGCTTCTTTCCAGTTTTGAACGGAAGATATTTCCTTTTTCACCATAGCCCTCTATGGGCTTCCAAATATCCCTTTTCCAATTCCACAAGAACAGGCTTAGCGAAAGGCTTCTTGAAGGGAAAGATGTAGCTCTGTGAGATGAATTAACAGAACACAGAGCAGTTTCTCAGAAAGCTTCTTTCCAGTTTTGAACGGAAGATATTTCCTTTTTCACCATAGCCCTCTATGGGCTTCCAAATATCCCTTTGCCAATTCCACAAGAACAGTCTTAGCGAAAGGCTTCCTGAAGGGAAAGATGTAACTCTGTGAGATGAATTAACAGAACACAGAGCAGTTTCTCAGAAAGCTTCTTTCCAGTTTTGAACGGAAGATATTTCCTTTTTCACCATAGCCCTCTATGGGCTTCCAAATATCCCTTTGCCAATTCCACAAGAGCAGCCTTAGCGAAAGGCTTTTTGAAGGAAAAGATGTAACTCTGTGAGATGAATTAACAGAACACAGAGCAGTTTCTCAGACAGCTTCTTTCCAGTTTTGAACGGAAGATATTTCCTTTTTCACCATAGCCCTCTATGGGCTTCCAAATATCCCTTTGCCAATTCCACAAGAACAGCCTTAGCGAAAGGCTTCTTGAAGGGAAAGATGTAACTCTGTGAGATGAATTAACAGAACACAGAGCAGTTTCTCAGAAAGCTTCTTTCCAGTTTTGAACGGAAGATATTTCCTTTTTCACCATAGCCCTCTATGGGCTTCCAAATATCCCTTTGCCAATTCCACAAGAACAGCCTTAGCGAAAGGCTTCTTGAAGGGAAAGATGTAACACTGTGAGATGAATTAACAGAACACAGAGCAGTTTCTCAGAAAGCTTCTTTCCAGTTTTGAACGGAAGATATTTCCTTTTTCACCATAGCCCTCTATGGGCTTCCAAATATCCCTTTGCCAATTCCACAAGAACAGCCTTAGCGAAAGCCTTCTTTAAGGGAAAGATGTAACTCTGTGAGATGAATGAACAGAACACAGAGCAGTTTTTCAGAAAGCGTCTTTCCAGTTTTGAACGGAAGATATTTCCTTTTTCACCATAGCCCTCTATGGGCTTCCAAATATCCCTTTGCCAATTCCACAAGAACAGCCTTAGCGAAAGGCTTCTTGAAGGGAAAGATGTAACTCTGTGAGAAGAATTAACAGAACTCAGAGCAGTTTCTCAGAAAGCTTCTTTCCAGTTTTGAACGGAAGATATTTCCTTTTTCACCATAGCCATCTAAGGGCTTCCAAATATCCCTTTGCCAATTCCAAAAGAATACCCTTAGTTAAAGGCTTCTAGAAGGGAAAGATGTAACTCTGTGAGATGAATTAACAGAACACGGAGCGGTTTCTTACAAGGCTTGTTTCCAGTTTTGAACGGAAGATATTTCCTTTTTCACCATAGCCCTCTATGGGCTTCCAAATATCCCTTTGCCAATTCCCCAAGAACAGCCTTAGAGAAAGGCTTCTTGAAGGGAAAGATGTAACTCTGTGAGATGAATTAACAGAACACAGAGCAGTTTCTCAGAAAGCTTCTTTCCAGTTTTGAACGGAAGATATTTCCTTTTTCACCATAGACCTCTAAGGGCTTCCAAATATCCCTTTGCCAATTCCACAAGAACAGCCTTAGCAAAATCTTCTTGAAGGGAAAGATGTAACTCTGTGAGATGAATTAACAGAACACAGAGCAGTTTCTCAGAATGCTTCTTTCCAGTTTTGAACGGAAGATATTTCCTTTTTCACCATAGCCCTCTATGGGCTTCCAAATATCCCTTTGCCAATTCCACAAGAACAGCCTTAGCGAAAGGCTTCTTGAAGGGAAAGATGTAACTCTGTGAGATGAATTAACAGAACACAGAGCAGTTTCTCAGAAAGCTTCTTTCCAGTTTTGAACGGAAGATATTTCCTTTTTCACCATAGCCCTCTATGGGCTTCCAAATATCCCTTTGCCAATTCCACAAGAACAGCCTTAGCGAAAGGCTTCTTGAAGGGAAAGATGTAACTCTGTGAGATGAATTAACAGAACACAGAGCAGTTTCGCAGAAAGCTTCTTTCCAATTTTGAACGGAAGATATTTCCTTTTTCACCATAGCCCTCTATGGGCTTCCAAATATCCCTTTGCCAATTCCACAAGAACAGCCTTAGCGAAAGGCTTCTTGAAGGGAAAGATGTAACTGTGTGAGATGAATTAACAGAACACAGAGCAGTTTCTCAGAAAGCTTCTTTCCAGTTTTGAACGGAAGATATTTCCTTTTTCACCATAGCCCTCTATGGGCTTCCAAATATCCCTTTGCCAATTCCACAAGAACAGCCTTGGCGAAAGGCTTCTTGAAGGGAAAGATGTAACTCTGTGAGATGAATTAACAGAACACAGAGCAGTTTCTCAGAAAGCTTCTTTCCAGTTTTGAACGGAAGATATTTCCTTTTTCACCCTAGCCCTCTATGGGCTTCCAAATATCCCTTTGCCAATTCCACAAGAACAGCCTTAGCGAAAGGCTTCTTGAAGGGAAAGATGTAACTCTGTGAGATGAATTAACAGAACACAGAGCAGTTTCTCAGAAAGCTTCTTTCCAGTTTTGAACGGAAGATATTTCCTTTTTCACCATAGCCGTCTATGGGCTTCCAAATATCCCTTTGCCAATTCCACAAGAACAGCCTTAGCGAAAGGCTTCTTGAAGGGAAAGATGTAACTCTGTGAGATGAATTAACAGAACTCAGAGCAGTTTCTCAGAAAGCTTCTTTCCAGTTTTGAACGGAAGATATTTCCTTTTTCACCATAGCCATCTAAGGGATTCCAAATATCCCTTTGCCAATTCCACAAGAATACCCTTAGTGAAAGGCTTCTAGAAGGGAAAGATGTAACTCTGTGAGATGAATTAACAGAACACGGAGCGGTTTCTTACAAGGCTTGTTTCCAGTTTTGAACGGAAGATATTTCCTTTTTCACCATAGCCCTCTATGGTCTTCCAAATATCCCTTTGCCAATTCCACAAGAACAGCCTTAGCGAAAGGCTTCTTGAAGGGAAAGTTGTAACTCTGTGAGATGAATTAACAGAACCCAGAGCAGTTTCTCAGAAAGCTTCTTTCCAGTTTTGAACGGAAGATATTTCCTTTTTCACCATAGCCCTCTATGGGCTTCCAAATATCCCTTTTCCAATTCCACAAGAACAGGCTTAGCGAAAGGCTTCTTGAAGGGAAAGATGTAGCTCTGTGAGATGAATTAACAGAACACAGAGCAGTTTCTCAGAAAGCTTCTTTCCAGTTTTGAACGGAAGATATTTCCTTTTTCACCATAGCCCTCTATGGGCTTCCAAATATCCCTTTGCCAATTCCACAAGAACAGTCTTAGCGAAAGGCTTCTTGTAGGGAAAGATGTAACTCTGTGAGATGAATTAACAGAACACAGAGCAGTTTCTCAGAAAGCTTCTTTCCAGTTTTGAACGGAAGATATTTCCTTTTTCACCATAGCCCTCTATGGGCTTCCAAATATCCCTTTGCCAATTCCACAAGAACAGCCTTAGCGAAAGGCTTTTTGAAGGAAAAGATGTAACTCCGTGAGATGAATTAACAGAACACAGAGCAGTTTCTCAGAAAGCTTCTTTCCAGTTTTGAACGGAAGATATTTCCTTTTTCACCATAGCCCTCTATGGGCTTCCAAATATCCCTTTGCCAATTCCACAAGAACAGCCTTAGCGAAAGGCTTCTTGAAGGGAAAGATGTAACTCTGTGAGATGAATTAACAGAACACAGAGCAGTTTCTCAGAAAGCTTCTTTCCAGTTTTGAACGGAAGATATTTCCTTTTTCACCATAGCCCTCTATGGGCTTCCAAATATCCCTTTGCCAATCCCACAAGAACAGCCTTAGCGAAAGGCTTCTTGAAGGGAAAGATGTAACTCTGTAAGATGAATTAATACACCACAGAGCAGTTTCTCAGAAAGCTTCTTTCCAGTTTTGAACGGAAGATATTTCCTTTTTCACCTTAACCCTCTATGGGCTTCCAAATATCCCTTTGCCAATTCCACAAGAACAGCCTTAGGGAAAGGCTTCTTGAAGGGAAAGATGTAACTCTGTGAGATGAATAAACAGAACACAGAGCAGTTTCTCAGAAAGCTTCTTTCCAGTTTTGAACGGAAGATATTTCCTTTTTCACCATAGCCCTCTATAGGCTTCCAAATATCCCTTTGCCAATTCCACAAGAACAGCCTTAGCGAAAGGCTTCTTGAAGGGAAAGATGTAACTCTGTGAGATGAATTAACAGAACACAGAGCAGTTTCTCAGAAAGCTTCTTTCCAGTTTTGAACGGAAGATATTTCCTTTTTCACCATAGCCCTCTATGGGCTTCCAAATATCCCTTTGCCAATTCCACAAGAACAGCCTTAGCGAAAGGCTTCTTGAAGGGAAAGATGTAACTGTGTGAGATGAATTAACAGAACACAGAGCAGTTTCTCAGAAAGCTTCTTTCCAGTTTTGAACGGAAGATATTTCCTTTTTCACCATAGCCCTCTATGGGCTTCCAAATATCCCTTTGCCAATTCCACAAGAACAGCCTTAGCGAAAGGCTTCTTGAAGGGAAAGATGTAACTCTGTGAGATGAATTAACAGAACACAGAGCAGTTTCTCAGAAAGCTTCTTTCCTGTTTTGAACGGAAGATATTTCCTTTTACACCATAGCCCTCTATGGGCTTCCAAATATCCCTTTGCCAATTCCACAAGAACAGCCTTAGCGAAAGGCTTCTTGAAGGGAAAGATGTAACTCTGTGAGATGAATTAACAGAACACAGAGCAGTTTCTCAGAAAGCTTCTTTCCAGTTTTGAACGGAAGATATTTCCTTTTTCACCATAGCCCTCTATGGGCTTCCAAATATCCCTTTGCCAATTCCACAAGAACAGCCTTAGCGAAAGGCTTCTTGAAGGGAAAGATGTAACTCTGTGAGATGAATTAACAGAACTCAGAGCAGTTTCTCAGAAAGCTTCTTTCCAGTTTTGAACGGAAGATATTTCCTTTTTCACCATCGCCCTCTATGGGCCTCCAAATATCCCTTTGCCAATTCCACAAGAACAGCCTTAGCGAAAGGCTTCTTGAAGGGAAAGATGTAACTCTGTGAGATGAATTAACAGAACACAGAGCAGTTTCTCAGAAAGCTTCTTTCCAGTTTTGAACGGAAGATATTTCCTTATTCACCATAGCCGTCTATGGGCTTCCAAATATCCCTTTGCCAATTCCACAAGAACAGCCTTAGCGAAAGGCTTCTTGAAGGGAAAGATGTAACTCTGTGAGATGAATGAACAGAACACAGAGCAGTTTCTCAGAAAGCTTCTTTCCAGTTTTGAACGGAAGATATTTCCTTTTTCACCATAGCCATCTAAGGGCTTCCAAATATCCCTTTGCCAATTCCAAAAGAATACCCTTAGTGAAAGGCTTCTAGAAGGGAAAGATGTAACTCTGTGAGATGAATTAACAGAACACGGAGCGGTTTCTTACAAGGCTTGTTTCCAGTTTTGAACGGAAGATATTTCCTTTTTCACCATAGCCCTCTATGGGCTTCCAAATATCCCTTTGCCAATTCCCCAAGAACAGCCTTAGAGAAAGGCTTCTTGAAGGGAAAGATGTAACTCTGTGAGATGAATTAACAGAACACAGAGCAGTTTCTCAGAAAGCTTCTTTCCAGTTTTGAACGGAAGATATTTCCTTTTTCACCATAGCCCTCTATGGGCTTCCAAATATCCCTTTGCCAATTCCACAAGAACAGCCTTAGCGAAAGGCTTCTTGAAGGGAAAGATGTAACTCTGTGAGATGAATTAACAGAACACAGAGCAGTTTCTCAGAAAGCTTCTTTCCAGTTTTGAACGGAAGATATTTCCTTTTTCACCATAGCCCTCTATGGGCTTCCAAATATCCCTTTGCCAATTCCACAAGAACAGCCTTAGCGAAAGGCTTCTTGAAGGGAAAGATGTAACTCTGTGAGATGAATTAACAGAACACAGAGCAGTTTCTCAGAAAGCTTCTTTCCAGTTTTGAACGGAAGATATTTCCTTTTTCACCATAGCCCTCTATGGGCTTCCAAATATCCCTTTGCCAATTCCACAAGAACAGCCTTAGCGAAAGGCTTCTTGAAGGGAAAGATGTAACTCTGTGAGATGAATTAACAGAACACAGAGCAGTTTCTCAGAAAGCTTCTTTCCAGTTTTGAACGGAAGATATTTCCTTTTTCACCATAGCCCTCTATGGGCTTCCAAATATCCCTTTGCCAATTCCACAAGAACAGCCTTAGCGAAAGGCTTCTTGAAGGGAAAGATGTAACTCTGTGAGATGAATTAACAGAACACAGAGCAGTTTCTCAGAAAGCTTCTTTCCAGTTTTGAACGGAAGATATTTCCTTTTTCACCATAGCCCTCTATGGGCTTCCAAATATCCCTTTGCCAATTCCACAAGAACAGCCTTAGCGAAAGGCTTCTTGAAGGGAAAGATGTAACTGTGTGAGATGAATTAACAGAACACAGAGCAGTTTCTCAGAAAGCTTCTTTCCAGTTTTGAACGGAAGATATTTCCTTTTTCACCATAGCCCTCTATGGGCTTCCAAATATCCCTTTGCCAATTCCACAAGAACAGCCTTAGCGAAAGGCTTCTTGAAGGGAAAGATGTAACTCTGTGAGATGAATTAACAGAACACAGAGCAGTTTCTCAGAAAGCTTCTTTCCAGTTTTGAACGGAAGATATTTCCTTTTTCACCATAGCCCTCTATGGGCTTCCAAATATCCCTTTGCCAATTCCACAAGAACAGCCTTAGCGGAAGGCTTCTTGAAGGGAAAGATGTAACTCGGTGAGATGAATTAACAGAACACAGAGCAGTTTCTCAGAAAGCTTCTTTCCAGTTTTGAACGGAAGATATTTCCTTTTTCACCATAGCCCTCTATGGGCTTCCAAATATCCCTTTGCCAATTCCACAAGAACAGCCTTAGCGAAAGGGATCTTGAAGGGAAAGATGTAACTCTGTGAGATGAATTAACAGAACTCAGAACAGTTTCTCAGAAAGCTTCTTTCCAGTTTTGAACGGAAGATATTTCCTTTTTCACCATCGCCCTCTATGGGCCTCCAAATATCCTTTTGCCAATTCCACAAGAACAGCCTTAGCGAAAGGCTTCTTGAAGGCAAAGATGTAACACTGTGAGATGAATTAACAGAACACAGAGCAGTTTCTCAGAAAGATTCTTTCCAGTTTTGAACGGAAGATATTTCCTTATTCACCATAGCCGTCTATGGGCTTCCAAATATCCCTTTGCCAATTCCACAAGAACAGCCTTAGCGAAAGGCTTCTTGAAGGGAAAGATGTAACTCTGTGAGATGAATTAACAGAACACAGAGCAGTTTCTCAGAAAGCTTCTTTCCAGTTTTGAACGGAAGATATTTCCTTTTTCACCATAGCCATCTAAGGGCTTCCAAATATCCCTTTGCCAATTCCAAAAGAATACCCTTAGTGAAAGGCTTCTAGAAGGGAAAGATGTAACTCTGTGAGATGAATTAACAGAACACGGAGCGGTTTCTTACAAGGCTTGTTTCCAGTTTTGAACGGAAGATATTTCCTTTTTCACCATAGCCCTCTATGGGCTTCCAAATATCCCTTTGCCAATTCCCCAAGAACAGCCTTAGAGAAAGGCTTCTTGAAGGGAAAGATGTAACTCTGTGAGATGAATTAACAGAACACAGAGCAGTTTCTCAGAAAGCTTCTTTCCAGTTTTGAACGGAAGATATTTCCTTTTTCACCATAGCCCTCTATGGGCTTCCAAATATCCCTTTGCCAATTCCACAAGAACAGCCTTAGCGAAAGGCTTCTTGAAGGGAAAGATGTAACTCTGTGAGATGAATTAACAGAACACAGAGCAGTTTCTCAGAAAGCTTCTTTCCAGTTTTGAACGGAAGATATTTCCTTTTTCACCATAGCCCTCTATGGGCTTCCAAATATCCCTTTGCCAATTCCACAAGAACAGCCTTAGCGAAAGGCTTCTTGAAGGGAAAGATGTAACTCTGTGAGATGAATTAACAGAACACAGAGCAGTTTCGCAGAAAGCTTCTTTCCAATTTTGAACGGAAGATATTTCCTTTTTCACCATAGCCCTCTATGGGCTTCCAAATATCCCTTTGCCAATTCCACAAGAACAGCCTTAGCGAAAGGCTTCTTGAAGGGAAAGATGTAACTCTGTGAGATGAATTAACAGAACACAGAGCAGTTTCTCAGAAAGCTTCTTTCCAGTTTTGAACGGAAGATATTTCCTTTTTCACCATAGCCCTCTATGGGCTTCCAAATATCCCTTTGCCAATTCCACAAGAACAGCCTTAGCGAAAGGCTTCTTGAAGGGAAAGATGTAACTCTGTGAGATGAATTAACAGAACACAGAGCAGTTTCTCAGAAAGCTTCTTTCCAGTTTTGAACGGAAGATATTTCCTTTTTCACCCTAGCCCTCTATGGGCTTCCAAATATCCCTTTGCCAATTCCACAAGAACAGCCTTAGCGAAAGGCTTCTTGAAGGGAAAGATGTAACTCTGTGAGATGAATTAACAGAACACAGAGCAGTTTCTCAGAAAGCTTCTTTCCAGTTTTGAACGGAAGATATTTCCTTTTTCACCATAGCCGTCTATGGGCTTCCAAATATCCCTTTGCCAATTCCACAAGAACAGCCTTAGCGAAAGGCTTCTTGAAGGGAAAGATGTATCTCTGTGAGATGAATTAACAGAACTCAGAGCAGTTTCTCAGAAAGCTTCTTTCCAGTTTTGAACGGAAGATATTTCCTTTTTCACCATAGCCATCTAAGGGATTCCAAATATCCCTTTGCCAATTCCACAAGAATACCCTTAGTGAAAGGCTTCTAGAAGGGAAAGATGTAACTCTGTGAGATGAATTAACAGAACACGGAGCGGTTTCTTACAAGGCTTGTTTCCAGTTTTGAACGGAAGATATTTCCTTTTTCACCATAGCCCTCTATGGTCTTCCAAATATCCCTTTGCCAATTCCACAAGAACAGCCTTAGCGAAAGGCTTCTTGAAGGGAAAGTTGTAACTCTGTGAGATGAATTAACAGAACACAGAGCAGTTTCTCATAAAGCTTCTTTCCAGTTTTGAACGGAAGATATTTCCTTTTTCACCATAGCCCTCTATGGGCTTCCAAATATCCCTTTTCCAATTCCACAAGAACAGGCTTAGCGAAAGGCTTCTTGAAGGGAAAGATGTAGCTCTGTGAGATGAATTAACAGAACACAGAGCAGTTTCTCAGAAAGCTTCTTTCCAGTTTTGAACGGAAGATATTTCCTTTTTCACCATAGCCCTCTATGGGCTTCCAAATATCCCTTTGCCAATTCCACAAGAACAGTCTTAGCGAAAGGCTTCTTGTAGGGAAAGATGTAACTCTGTGAGATGAATTAACAGAACACAGAGCAGTTTCTCAGAAAGCTTCTTTCCTGTTTTGAACGGAAGATATTTCCTTTTTCACCTTAGCCCTCTATGGGCTTCCAAATATCCCTTTGCCAATTACACAAGAACAGCCTTAGCGAAAGGCTTTTTGAAGGAAAAGATGTAACTCTGTGAGATGAATTAACAGAACACAGAGCAGTTTCTCAGACAGCTTCTTTCCAGTTTTGAACGGAAGATATTTCCTTTTTCACCATAGCCCTCTATGGGCTTCCAAATATCCCTTTGCCAATTCCACAAGAACAGCCTTAGCGAAAGGCTTTTTGAAGGAAAAGATGTAACTCCGTGAGATGAATTAACAGAACACAGAGCAGTTTCTCAGAAAGCTTCTTTCCAGTTTTGAACGGAAGATATTTCCTTTTTCACCATAGCCCTCTATGGGCTTCCAAATATCCCTTTGCCAATTCCACAAGAACAGCCTTAGCGAAAGGCTTCTTGAAGGGAAAGATGTAACTCTGTGAGATGAATTAACAGAACACAGAGCAGTTTCTCAGAAAGCTTCTTTCCAGTTTTGAACGGAAGATATTTCCTTTTTCACCATAGCCCTCTATGGGCTTCCAAATATCCCTTTGCCAATTCCACAAGAACAGCCTTAGCGAAAGGCTTCTTGAAGGGAAAGATGTAACTCTGTGAGATGAATTAACAGAACACAGAGCAGTTTCTCAGAAAGCTTCTTTCCAGTTTTGAACGGAAGATATTTCCTTTTTCACCATAGCCCTCTATGGGCTTCCAAATATCCCTTTGCCAATTCCACAAGAACAGCCTTAGCGAAAGGCTTCTTGAAGGGAAAGATGTAACTCTGTGAGATGAATTAACAGAACTCAGAGCAGTTTCTCAGAAAGCTTCTTTCCAGTTTTGAACGGAAGATATTTCCTTTTTCACCATCGCCCTCTATGGGCCTCCAAATATCCCTTTGCCAATTCCACAAGAACAGCCTTAGCGAAAGGCTTCTTGAAGGGAAAGATATAACTCTGTGAGATGAATTAACAGAACACAGAGCAGTTTCGCAGAAAGCTTCTTTCCAGTTTTGAACGGAAGATATTTCCTTTTTCACCATAGCCGTCTATGGGCTTCCAAATATCCCTTTGCCAATTCCACAAGAACAGCCTTAGCGAAAGGCTTCTTGAAGGGAAAGATGTAACTCTGTGAGATGAATTAACAGAACACAGAGCAGTTTCTCAGAAAGTTTCTTTCCAGTTTTGAACGGAAGATATTTCCTTTTTCACCATAGCCATCTAAGGGCTTCCAAATATCCCTTTGCCAATTCCAAAAGAATACCCTTAGTGAAAGGCTTCTAGAAGGGAAAGATGTAACTCTGTGAGATGAATTAACAGAACACGGAGCGGTTTCTTACAAGGCTTGTTTCCAGTTTTGAACGGAAGATATTTCCTTTTTCACCATAGCCCTCTATGGGCTTCCAAATATCCCTTTGCCAATTCCCCAAGAACAGCCTTAGAGAAAGGCTTCTTGAAGGGAAAGATGTAACTCTGTGAGATGAATTAACAGAACACAGAGCAGTTTCTCAGAAAGCTTCTTTCCAGTTTTGAACGGAAGATATTTCCTTTTTCACCATAGCCCTCTATGGGCTTCCAAATATCCCTTTGCCAATTCCACAAGAACAGCCTTAGCGAAAGGCTTCTTGAAGGGAAAGATGTAACTCTGTGAGATGAATTAACAGAACACAGAGCAGTTTCTCAGAAAGCTTCTTTCCAGTTTTGAACGGAAGATATTTCCTTTTTCACCATAGCCCTCTATGGGCTTCCAAATATCCCTTTGCCAATTCCACAAGAACAGCCTTAGCGAAAGGCTTCTTGAAGGGAAAGATGTAACTCTGTGAGATGAATTAACAGAACACAGAGCAGTTTCTCAAAAGGCTTGTTTCCAGTTTTGAACGGAAGATATTTCCTTTTTCACCATAGCCCTCTATGGGCTTCCAAATATCCCTTTGCCAATTCCACAAGAACAGCCTTAGCGAAAGGCTTCTTGAAGGGAAAGATGTAACTCTGTGAGATGAATTAACAGAACTCAGAGCAGTTTCTCAGAAAGCTTCTTTCCAGTTTTGAACGGAAGATATTTCCTTTTTCACCATCGCCCTCTATGGGCCTCCAAATATCCCTTTGCCAATTCCACAAGAACAGCCTTAGCGAAAGGCTTCTTGAAGGGAAAGATGTAACTCTGTGAGATGAATTAACAGAACACAGAGCAGTTTCTCAGAAAGCTTCTTTCCAGTTTTGAACGGAAGATATTTCCTTTTTCACCATAGCCCTCTATGGGCTTCCAAATATCCCTTTGCCAATTCCACAAGAACAGCCTTAGCGAAAGGCTTCTTGAAGGGAAAGATGTAACTCTGTGAGAAGAATTAACAGAACTCAGAGCAGTTTCTCAGAAAGCTTCTTTGCAGTTTTGAACGGAAGATATTTCCTTTTTCACCCTAGCCCTCTATGGGCTTCCAAATATCCCTTTGCCAATTCCAAAAGAATACCCTTAGTGAAAGGCTTCTAGAAGGGAAAGATGTAACTCTGTGAGATGAATTAACAGAACACGGAGCGGTTTCTTACAAGGCTTGTTTCCAGTTTTGAACGGAAGATATTTCCTTTTTCACCATAGCCCTCTATGGGCTTCCAAATATCCCTTTGCCAATTCCCCAAGAACAGCCTTAGAGAAAGGCTTCTTGAAGGGAAAGATGTAACTCTGTGAGATGAATTAACAGAACACAGAGCAGTTTCTCAGAAAGCTTCTTTCCAGTTTTGAACGGAAGATATTTCCTTTTTCACCATAGACCTCTTAGGGCTTCCAAATATCCCTTTGCCAATTCCACAAGAACAGCCTTAGCAAAATCTTCTTGAAGGGAAAGATGTAACTCTGTGAGATGAATTAACAGAACACAGAGCAGTTTCTCAGAATGCTTCTTTCCAGTTTTGAACGGAAGATATTTCCTTTTTCACCATAGCCCTCTATGGGCTTCCAAATATCCCCTTGCCAATTCCACAAGAACAGCCTTAGCGAAAGGCTTCTTGAAGGGAAAGATGTAACTCTGTGAGATGAATTAACAGAACACAGAGCAGTTTCTCAGAAAGCTTCTTTCCAGTTTTGAACGGAAGATATTTCCTTTTTCACCATAGCCCTCTATGGGCTTCCAAATATCCCTTTGCCAATTCCACAAGAACAGCCTTAGCGAAAGGCTTCTTGAAGGGAAAGATGTAACTCTGTGAGATGAATTAAAAGAACACAGAGCAGTTTCGCAGAAAGCTTCTTTCCAGTTTTGAACGGAAGATATTTCCTTTTTCACCATAGCCCTCTATGGGCTTCCAAATATCCCTTTGCCAATTCCACAAGAACAGCCTTAGCGAAAGGCTTCTTGAAGGGAAAGATGTAACTCTGTGAGATGAATTAACAGAACACAGAGCAGTTTCTCAGAAAGCTTCTTTCCAGTTTTGAACGGAAGATATTTCCTTTTTCACCATAGCCCTCTATGTTCTTCCCAATATCCCTTTGCCAATTCCACAAGAACAGCCTTAGCGAAAGGCTTCTTGAAGGGAAAGATGTAACTCTGTGAGATGAATTAACAGAACACAGAGCAGTTTCTCAGAAAGCTTCTTTCCTGTTTTGAACGGAAGATATTTCCTTTTTCACCATAGCCCTCTAAGGGCTTCCAAATATCCCTTTGCCAATTCCACAAGAACAGCCTTAGCGAAAGGCTTCTTGAAGGGAAAGATGTAACTCTGTGAGATGAATTAACAGAACACAGAGCAGTTTCTCAGAAAGCTTCTTTCCAGTTTTGAACGGAAGATATTTCCTTTTTCACCATAGCCGTCTATGGGCTTCCAAATATCCCTTTGCCAATTCCACAAGAACAGCCTTAGCGAAAGGATTCTTGAAGGGAAAGATGTAACTCTGTGAGATGAATTAACAGAACTCAG
The DNA here is from genome assembly GCF_047675955.1 of Chlorocebus sabaeus. Taxonomy (NCBI): domain Eukaryota; kingdom Metazoa; phylum Chordata; class Mammalia; order Primates; family Cercopithecidae; genus Chlorocebus; species Chlorocebus sabaeus. The sequence continues at coordinate 117,367 of NW_027327794.1, read as the reverse complement.
AGCAGTTTCTCAGAAAGCTTCTTTCCAGTTTTGAACGGAAGATATTTCCTTTTTCACCATAGCCATCTAAGGGATTCCAAATATCCCTTTGCCAATTCCACAAGAATACCCTTAGTGAAAGGCTTCTAGAAGGGAAAGATGTAACTCTGTGAGATGAATTAACAGAACACGGAGCGGTTTCTTACAAGGCTTGTTTCCAGTTTTGAACGGAAGATATTTCCTTTTTCACCATAGCCCTCTATGGTCTTCCAAATATCCCTTTGCCAATTCCACAAGAACAGCCTTAGCGAAAGGCTTCTTGAAGGGAAAGTTGTAACTCTGTGAGATGAATTAACAGAACACAGAGCAGTTTCTCAGAAAGCTTCTTTCCAGTTTTGAACGGAAGATATTTACTTTTTCACCATAGCCCTCTAAGGGCTTCCAAATATCCCTTTTCCAATTCCACAAGAACAGGCTTAGCGAAAGGCTTCTTGAAGGGAAAGTTGTAGCTCTGTGAGATGAATTAACAGAACACAGAGCAGTTTCTCAGAAAGCTTCTTTCCAGTTTTGAACGGAAGATATTTCCTTTTTCACCATAGCCCTCTATGGGCTTCCAAATATCCCTTTGCCAATTCCACAAGAACACTCTTAGCGAAAGGCTTCTTGAAGGGAAAGATGTAACTCTGTGAGATGAATTAACAGAACACAGAGCAGTTTCTCAGAAAGCTTCTTTCCAGTTTTGAACGGAAGATATTTCCTTTTTCACCATAGCCCTCTATGGGCTTCCAAATATCCCTTTGCCAATTCCACAAGAACAGCCTTAGCGAAAGGCTTTTTGAAGGAAAAGATGTAACTCTGTGAGATGAATTAACAGAACACAGAGCAGTTTCTCAGACAGCTTCTTTCCAGTTTTGAACGGAAGATATTTCCTTTTTCACCATAGCCCTCTATGGGCTTCCAAATATCCCTTTGCCAATTCCTCAAGAACAGCCTTAGCGAAAGGCTTCTTGAAGGGAAAGATGTAACTCTGTGAGATGAATTAACAGACCACAGAGCAGTTTCTCAGAAAGCTTCTTTCCAGTTTTGAACGGAAGATATTTCCTTTTTCACCAGAGCCCTCTATGGGCTTCCAAATATCCCTTTGCCAATTCCACAAGAACAGCCTTAGCGAAAGGCTTCTTGAAGGGAAAGATGTAACACTGTGAGATGAATTGACAGAACACAGAGCAGTTTCTCAGAAAGCTTCTTTCCAGTTTTCAACGGAAGATATTTCCTTTTTCACCATAGCCCTCTATGGGCTTCCAAATATCCCTTTGCCAATTCCACAAGAACAGCCTTAGCGAAAGCCTTCTTTAAGGGAAAGATGTAACTCTGTGAGATGAATGAACAGAACACAGAGCAGTTTTTCAGAAAGCGTCTTTCCAGTTTTGAACGGAAGATATTTCCTTTTTCACCATAGCCCTCTATGGGCTTCCAAATATCCCTTTGCCAATTCCACAAGAACAGCCTTAGCGAAAGGCTTTTTGAAGGAAAAGATGTAACTCCGTGAGATGAATTAACAGAACACAGAGCAGTTTCTCAGAAAGCTTCTTTCCAGTTTTGAACGGAAGATATTTCCTTTTTCACCATAGCCCTCTATGGGCTTCCAAATATCCCTTTGCCAATTCCACAAGAACAGCCTTAGCGAAAGGCTTCTTGAAGGGAAAGATGTAACTCTGTGAGATGAATTAACAGAACACAGAGCAGTTTCTCAGAAAGCTTCTTTCCAGTTTTGAACGGAAGATATTTCCTTTTTCACCATAGCCCTCTATGGGCTTCCAAATATCCCTTTGCCAATCCCACAAGAACAGCCTTAGCGAAAGGCTTCTTGAAGGGAAAGATGTAACTCTGTAAGATGAATTAATACACCACAGAGCAGTTTCTCAGAAAGCTTCTTTCCAGTTTTGAACGGAAGATATTTCCTTTTCCACCTTAACCCTCTATGGGCTTCCAAATATCCCTTTGCCAATTCCACAAGAACAGCCTTAGGGAAAGGCTTCTTGAAGGGAAAGATGTAACTCTGTGAGATGAATGAACAGAACACAGAGCAGTTTCTCAGAAAGCTTCTTTCCAATTTTGAACGGAAGATATTTCCTTTTTCACCATAGCCCTCTATAGGCTTCCAAATATCCCTTTGCCAATTCCACAAGAACAGCCTTAGCGAAAGGCTTCTTGAAGGGAAAGATGTAACTCTGTGAGATGAATTAACAGAACACAGAGCAGTTTCTCAGAAAGCTTCTTTCCAGTTTTGAACGGAAGATATTTCCTTTTTCACCATAGCCCTCTATGGGCTTCCAAATATCCCTTTGCCAATTCCACAAGAACAGCCTTAGCGAAAGGCTTCTTGAAGGGAAAGATGTAACTGTGTGAGATGAATTAACAGAACACAGAGCAGTTTCTCAGAAAGCTTCTTTCCAGTTTTGAACGGAAGATATTTCCTTTTTCACCATAGCCCTCTATGGGCTTCCAAATATCCCTTTGCCAATTCCACAAGAACAGCCTTAGCGAAAGGCTTCTTGAAGGGAAAGATGTAACTCTGTGAGATGAATTAACAGAACACAGAGCAGTTTCTCAGAAAGCTTCTTTCCAGTTTTGAACGGAAGATATTTCCTTTTTCACCATAGCCCTCTATGGGCTTCCAAATATCCCTTTGCCAATTCCACAAGAACAGCCTTAGCGAAAGGCTTCTTGAAGGGAAAGATGTAACTCTGTGAGATGAATTAACAGAACACAGAGCAGTTTCTCAGAAAGCTTCTTTCCAGTTTTGAACGGAAGATATTTCCTTTTTCACCATAGCCCTCTATGGGCTTCCAAATATCCCTTTGCCAATTCCACAAGAACAGCCTTAGCGAAAGGCTTCTTGAAGGGAAAGATGTAACTCTGTGAGATGAATTAACAGAACACAGAGCAGTTTCTCAGAAAGCTTCTTTCCAGTTTTGAACGGAAGATATTTCCTTTTTCACCATAGCCCTCTATGGGCTTCCAAATATCCCTTTGCCAATTCCACAAGAACAGCCTTATCGAAAGGCTTCTTGAAGGGAAAGATGTAACTCTGTGAGATGAATGAACAGAACACAGAGCAGTTTCTCAGAAAGCTTCTTTCCAGTTTTGAACGGAAGATATTTCCTTTTTCACCATAGCCCTCTATGGTCTTCCAAATATCCCTTTGCCAATTCCACAAGAACAGCCTTAGCGAAAGGCTTCTTGAAGGGAAAGTTGTAACTCTGTGAGATGAATTAACAGAACACAGAGCAGTTTCTCAGAAAGCTTCTTTCCACTTTTGAACGGAAGATATTTCCTTTTTCACCATAGCCCTCTATGGGCTTCCAAATATCCCTTTTCCAATTCCACAAGAACAGGCTTAGCGAAAGGCTTCTTGAAGGGAAAGATGTAGCTCTGTGAGATGAATTAACAGAACACAGAGCAGTTTCTCAGAAAGCTTCTTTCCAGTTTTGAACGGAAGATACTTCCTTTTTCACCATAGCCCTCTATGGGCTTCCAAATATCCCTTTGCCAATTCCACAAGAACAGTCTTAGCGAAAGGCTTCTTGAAGGGAAAGATGTAACTCTGTGAGATGAATTAACAGAACACAGAGCAGTTTCTCAGAAAGCTTCTTTCCAGTTTTGAACGGAAGATATTTCCTTTTTCACCATAGCCCTCTATGGGCTTCCAAATATCCCTTTGCCAATTCCACAAGAACAGCCTTAGCGAAAGGCTTCTTGAAGGGAAAGATGTAACTCTGTGAGATGAATTAACAGAACACAGAGCAGTTTCTCAGAAAGCTTCTTTCCAGTTTTGAACGGAAGATATTTCCTTTTTCACCATAGCCCTCTATAGGCTTCCAAATATCCCTTTGCCAATTCCACAAGAACAGCCTTATCGAAAGGCTTCTTGAAGGGAAAGATGTAACTCTGTGAGATGAATGAACAGAACACAGAGCAGTTTCTCAGAAAGCTTCTTTCCAGTTTTGAACGGAAGATATTTCCTTTTTCACCATAGCCCTCTATGGTCTTCCAAATATCCCTTTGCCAATTCCACAAGAACAGCCTTAGCGAAAGGCTTCTTGAAGGGAAAGTTGTAACTCTGTGAGATGAATTAACAGAACACAGAGCAGTTTCTCAGAAAGCTTCTTTCCACTTTTGAACGGAAGATATTTCCTTTTTCACCATAGCCCTCTATGGGCTTCCAAATATCCCTTTTCCAATTCCACAAGAACAGGCTTAGCGAAAGGCTTCTTGAAGGGAAAGATGTAGCTCTGTGAGATGAATTAACAGAACACAGAGCAGTTTCTCAGAAAGCTTCTTTCCAGTTTTGAACGGAAGATACTTCCTTTTTCACCATAGCCCTCTATGGGCTTCCAAATACCCCTTTGCCAATTCCACAAGAACAGTCTTAGCGAAAGGCTTCTTGAAGGGAAAGATGTAACTCTGTGAGATGAATTAACAGAACACAGAGCAGTTTCTCAGAAAGCTTCTTTCCAGTTTTGAACGGAAGATATTTCCTATTTCACCATAGCCCTCTATGGGCTTCCAAATATCCCTTTGCCAATTCTACAAGAACAGCCTTAGCGAAAGGCTTTTTGAAGGAAAAGATGTAACTCTGTGAGATGAATTAACAGAACACAGAGCAGTTTCTCAGAAAGCTTCTTTCCAGTTTTGAACGGAAGATATTTCCTTTTTCACCATAGCCCTCTATGGGCTTCCAAATATCCCTTTGCCAATTCCAAAAGAACAGCCTTAGCGAAAGGCTTCTTGAAGGGAAAGATGTAACTGTGTGAGATGAATTAACAGAACACAGAGCAGTTTCTCAGAAAGCTTCTTTCCAGTTTTGAACGGAAGATATTTCCTTTTTCACCATAGCCCTCTATGGGCTTCCAAATATCCCTTTGCCAATTCCACAAGAACAGCCTTAGCGAAAGGCTTCTTGAAGGGAAAGATGTAACTCTGTGAGATGAATTAACAGAACACAGAGCAGTTTCTCAAAAGGCTTGTTTCCAGTTTTGAACGGAAGATATTTCCTTTTTCACCATAGCCCTCTAAGGGCTTCCAAATATCCCTTTGCCAATTCCACAAGAAGAGCCTTAGCGAAAGGCTTCTTGAAGGGAAAGATGTAACTCTGTGAGATGAATTAACAGAACTCAGAGCAGTTTCTCAGAAAGCTTCTTTCCAGTTTTGAACGGAAGATATTTCCTTTTTCACCATCGCCCTCTATGGGCCTCCAAATATCCCTTTGCCAATTCCACAAGAACAGCCTTAGTGAAAGGCTTCTTGAAGGGAAAGATGTAACTCTGTGAGATGAATTAACAGAACACAGAGCAGTTTCTCAGAAAGCTTCTTTCCAGTTTTGAACGGAAGATATTTCCTTTTTCACCATAGCCCTCTATGGGCTTCCAATATCCCTTTGCCAATTCCACAAGAACAGCCTTAGCGAAAGGCTTCTTGAAGGGAAAGATGTAACTCTGTGAGAAGAATTAACAGAACTCAGAGCAGTTTCTCAGAAAGCTTCTTTCCAGTTTTGAACGGAAGATATTTCCTTTTTCACCATAGCCATCTAAGGGCTTCCAAATATCCCTTTGCCAATTCCAAAAGAATACCCTTAGTGAAAGGCTTCTAGAAGGGAAAGATGTAACTCTGTGAGATGAATTAACAGAACACGGAGCGGTTTCTTACAAGGCTTGTTTCCAATTTTGAACGGAAGATATTTCCTTTTTCACCATAGACCTCTAAGGGCTTCCAAATATCCCTTTGCCAATTCCACAAGAACAGCCTTAGCAAAATCTTCTTGAAGGGAAAGATGTAACTCTGTGAGATGAATTAACAGAACACAGAGCAGTTTCTCAGAATGCTTCTTTCCAGTTTTGAACGGAAGATATTTCCTTTTTCACCATAGCCCTCTATGGGCTTCCAAATATCCCTTTGCCAATTCCACAAGAACAGCCTTAGTGAAAGGCTTCTTGAAGGGAAAGATGTAACTCTGTGAGATGAATTAACAGAACACGGAGCGGTTTCTTACAAGGCTTGTTTCCAGTTTTGAACGGAAGATATTTCCTTTTTCACCATAGACCTCTAAGGGCTTCCAAATATCCCTTTGCCAATTCCACAAGAACAGCCTTAGCAAAATCTTCTTGAAGGGAAAGATGTAACTCTGTGAGATGAATTAACAGAACACAGAGCAGTTTCTCAGAATGCTTCTTTCCAGTTTTGAACGGAAGATATTTCCTTTTTCACCATAGCCCTCTATGGGCTTCCAAATATCCCTTTGCCAATTCCACAAGAACAGCCTTAGCGAAAGGCTTCTTGAAGGGAAAGATGTAACTCTGTGAGATGAATTAACAGAACACAGAGCAGTTTCTCAGAAAGCTTCTTTCCAGTTTTGAACGGAAGATATTTCCTTTTTCACCATAGCCCTATATGGGTTTCCAAATATCCCTTTGCCAATTCCACAAGAACAGTCTTAGCGAAAGGCTTCTTGAAGGGAAAGATGTAACTCTGTGAGATGAATTAACAGAACACAGAGCAGTTTCGCAGAAAGCTTCTTTCTAATTTTGAACGGAAGATATTTCCTTTTTCACCATAGCCCTCTATGGGCTTCCAAATATCCCTTTGCCAATTCCACAAAAACAGCCTTAGCGAAAGGCTTCTTGAAGGGAAAGATGTAACTGTGTGAGATGAATTAACAGAACACAGAGCAGTTTCTCAGAAAGCTTCTTTCCAGTTTTGAACGGAAGATATTTCCTTTTTCACCATAGCCCTCTATGGGCTTCCAAATATCCCTTTGCCAATTCCACAAGAACAGCCTTAGCGAAAGGCTTCTTGAAGGGAAAGATGTAACTCTGTGAGATGAATTAACAGAACACAGAGCAGTTTCTCAGAAAGCTTCTTTCCAGTTTTGAACGGAAGATATTTCCTTTTTCACCATAGCCCTCTATGGGCTTCCAAATATCCCTTTGCCAATTCCACAAGAACAGCCTTAGCGAAAGGCTTCTTGAAGGGAAAGATGTAACTCTGTGAGATGAATTAACAGAACACAGAGCAGTTTCTCAGAAAGCTTCTTTCCAGTTTTGAACGGAAGATATTTCCTTTTTCACCATAGCCGTCTATGGGCTTCCAAATATCCCTTTGCCAATTCCACAAGAACAGCCTTAGCGAAAGGCTTCTTGAAGGGAAAGATGTAACTCTGTGAGATGAATTAACAGAACTCAGAGCAGTTTCTCAGAAAGCTTCTTTCCAGTTTTGAACGGAAGATATTTCCTTTTTCACCATAGCCATCTAAGGGATTCCAAATATCCCTTTGCCAATTCCACAAGAATACCCTTAGTGAAAGGCTTCTAGAAGGGAAAGATGTAACTCTGTGAGATGAATTAACAGAACACGGAGCGGTTTCTTACAAGGCTTGTTTCCAGTTTTGAACGGAAGATATTTCCTTTTTCACCATAGCCCTCTATGGTCTTCCAAATATCCCTTTGCCAATTCCACAAGAAAAGCCTTAGCGAAAGGCTTCTTGAAGGGAAAGTTGTAACTCTGTGAGATGAATTAACAGAACACAGAGCAGTTTCTCAGAAAACTTCTTTCCAGTTTTGAACGGAAGATATTTCCTTTTTCACCATAGCCCTCTATGGGCTTCCAAATATCCCTTTTCCAATTCCACAAGAACAGGCTTAGCGAAAGGCTTCTTGAAGGGAAAGATGTAGCTTTGTGAGATGAATTAACAGAACACAGAGCAGTTTCTCAGAAAGCTTCTTTCCAGTTTTGAACGGAAGATATTTCCTTTTTCACCATAGCCCTCTATGGGCTTCCAAATATCCCTTTGCCAATTCCACAAGAACAGTCTTAGCGAAAGGCTTCTTGAAGGGAAAGATGTAACTCTGTGAGATGAATTAACAGAACACAGAGCAGTTTCTCAGAAAGCTTCTTTCCAGTTTTGAACGGAAGATATTTCCTTTTTCACCATAGCCCTCTATGGGCTTCCAAATATCCCTTTGCCAATTCCACAAGAACAGCCTTAACGAAAGGCTTTTTGAAGGAAAAGATGTAACTCTGTGAGATGAATTAACAGAACACAGAGCAGTTTCTCAGACAGCTTCTTTCCAGTTTTGAACGGAAGATATTTCCTTTTTCACCATAGCCCTCTATGGGCTTCCAAATATCCCTTTGCCAATTCCACAAGAACAGCCTTAGCGAAAGGCTTCTTGAAGGGAAAGATGTAACTCTGTGAGATGAATTAACAGAACACAGAGCAGTTTCTCAGAAAGCTTCTTTCCAGTTTTGAACGGAAGATATTTCCTTTTTCACCATAGCCCTCTATGGGCTTCCAAATATCCCTTTGCCAATTCCACAAGAACAGCCTTAGCGAAAGGCTTCTTGAAGGGAAAGATGTAACACTGTGAGATGAATTAACAGAACACAGAGCAGTTTCTCAGAAAGCTTCTTTCCAGTTTTGAACGGAAGATATTTCCTTTTTCACCATAGCCCTCTATGGGCTTCCAAATATCCCTTTGCCAATTCCACAAGAACAGCCTTAGCGAAAGCCTTCTTTAAGGGAAAGATATAACTCTGTGAGATGAATGAACAGAACACAGAGCAGTTTTTCAGAAAGCGTCTTTCCAGTTTTGAACGGAAGATATTTCCTTTTTCACCATAGCCCTCAAAGGGCTTCCAAATATCCCTTTGCCAATTCCACAAGAACAGCCTTAGCGAAAGGCTTCTTGAAGAGAAAGATGTAACTCTGTGAGATGAATTAACAGAACACAGAGCAGTTTCTCAGAAAGCTTCTTTCCAGTTTTGAACGGAGGATATTTCCTTTTTCACCATAGCCCTCTATGGGCTTCCAAATATCCCTTTGCCAATTCCACAAGAACAGCCTTAGCGAAAGGCTTCTTGAAGGGAAAGATGTAACTCTGTGAGATGAATTAACAGAACACAGAGCAGTTTCTCAGAAAGCTTCTTTCCAGTTTTGAACGGAAGATATTTCCTTTTTCACCATAGCCCTCTATAGGCTTCCAAATATCCCTTTGCCAATTCCACAAGAACAGCCTTATCGAAAGGCTTCTTGAAGGGAAAGATGTAACTCTGTGAGATGAATGAACAGAACACAGAGCAGTTTCTCAGAAAGCTTCTTTCCAGTTTTGAACGGAAGATATTTCCTTTTTCACCATAGCCCTCTATGGTCTTCCAAATATCCCTTTGCCAATTCCACAAGAACAGCCTTAGCGAAAGGCTTCTTGAAGGGAAAGTTGTAACTCTGTGAGATGAATTAACAGAACACAGAGCAGTTTCTCAGAAAGCTTCTTTCCAGTTTTGAACGGAAGATATTTCCTTTTTCACCATAGCCCTCTATGGGCTTCCAAATATCCCTTTTCCAATTCCACAACAACAGGCTTAGCGAAAGGCTTCTTGAAGGGAAAGATGTAGCTCTGTGATATGAATTAACAGAACACAGAGCAGTTTCTCAGAAAGCTTCTTTCCAGTTTTGAACGGAAGATATTTCCTTTTTCACCATAGCCCTCTATGGGCTTCCAAATATCCCTTTGCCAATTCCACAAGAACAGCCTTAGCGAAAGGCTTCTTGAAGGGAAAGATGTAACTCTGTGAGAAGAAGTAACAGAACTCAGAGCAGTTTCTCAGAAAGCTTCTTTCCAGTTTTGAACGGAAGATATTTCCTTTTTCACCATAGCCATCTAAGGGCTTCCAAATATCCCTTTGCCAATTCCAAAAGAATACCCTTAGTGAAAGGCTTCTAGAAGGGAAAGATGTAACTCTGTGAGATGAATTAACAGAACACGGAGCGGTTTCTTACAAGGCTTGTTTCCAGTTTTGAACGGAAGATATTTCCTTTTTCACCATAGCCCTCTATGGGCTTCCAAATATCCCTTTGCCAATTCCCCAAGAACAGCCTTAGAGAAAGGCTTCTTGAAGGGAAAGATGTAACTCTGTGGGATGAATTAACAGAATACAGAGCAGTTTCTCAGAAAGCTTCTTTCCAGTTTTGAACGGAAGATATTTAATTTTTCACCATAGACCTCTAAGGGCTTCCAAATATCCCTTTGCCAATTCCACAAGAACAGCCTTAGCAAAATCTTCTTGAAGGGAAAGATGTAACTCTGTGAGATGAATTAACAGAACACAGAGCAGTTTCTCAGAATGCTTCTTTCCAGTTTTGAACCGAAGATATTTCCTTTTTCACCATAGCCCTCTATGGGCTTCCAAATATCCCTTTGCCAATTCCACAAGAACAGCCTTAGCGAAAGGCTTCTTGAAGGGAAAGATGTAACTCTGTGAGATGAATGAACAGAACACAGAGCAGTTTCTCAGAAAGCTTCTTTCCAGTTTTGAACGGAAGATATTTCCTTTTTCACCATAGCCCTCTATGGGCTTCCAAATATCCCTTTGCCAATTCCACAAGAACAGTCTTAGCGAAAGGCTTCTTGAAGGGAAAGATGTAACTCTGTGAGATGAATTAACAGAACACAGAGCAGTTTCGCAGAAAGCTTCTTTCCAATTTTGAACGGAAGATATTTCCTTTTTCACCATAGCCCTCTATGGGCTTCCAAATATCCCTTTGCCAATTCCACAAAAACAGCCTTAGCGAAAGGCTTCTTGAAGGGAAAGATGTAACTGTGTGAGATGAATTAACAGAACACAGAGCAGTTTCTCAGAAAGCTTCTTTCCAGTTTTGAACGGAAGATATTTCCTTTTTCACCATAGCCGTCTATGGGCTTCCAAATATCCCTTTGCCAATTCCACAAGAACAGCCTTAGCGAAAGGCTTCTTGAAGGGAAAGATGTAACTCTGTGAGATGAATTAACAGAACTCAGAGCAGTTTCTCAGAAAGCTTCTTTCCAGTTTTGAACGGAAGATATTTCCTTTTTCACCATAGCCATCTAAGGGATTCCAAATATCCCTTTGCCAATTCCACAAGAATACCCTTAGTGAAAGGCTTCTAGAAGGGAAAGATGTAACTCTGTGAGATGAATTAACAGAACACGGAGCGGTTTCTTACAAGGCTTGTTTCCAGTTTTGAACGGAAGATATTTCCTTTTTCACCATAGCCCTCTATGGGCTTCCAAATATCCCTTTGCCAATTCCACAAGAACAGCCTTCGCGAAAGGCTTCTTGAAGGGAAAGTTGTAACTCTGTGAGATGAATTAACAGAACACAGAGCAGTTTCTCAGAAAGCTTCTTTCCAGTTTTGAACGGAAGATATTTCCTTTTTCACCATAGCCCTCTATGGGCTTCCAAATATCCCTTTTCCAATTCCACAAGAACAGGCTTAGCGAAAGGCTTCTTGAAGGGAAAGTTGTAGCTCTGTGAGATGAATTAACAGAACACAGAGCAGTTTCTCAGAAAGCTTCTTTCCAGTTTTGAACGGAAGATATTTCCTTTTTCACCATAGCCCTCTATGGGCTTCCAAATATCCCTTTGCCAATTCCACAAGAACACTCTTAGCGAAAGGCTTCTTGAAGGGAAAGATGTAACACTGTGAGATGAATTAACAGAACACAGAGCAGTTTCTCAGAAAGCTTCTTTCCAGTTTTGAACGGAAGATATTTCCTTTTTCACCATAGCCCTCTATGGGCTTCCAAATATCCCTTTGCCAATTCCACAAGAACAGCCTTAGCTAAAGGCTTTTTGAAGGAAAAGATGTAACTCTGTGAGATGAATTAACAGAACACAGAGCAGTTTCTCAGACAGCTTCTTTCCAGTTTTGAACGGAAGATATTTCCTTTTTCACCATAGCCCTCTATGGGCTTCCAAATATCCCTTTGCCAATTCCTCAAGAACAGCCTTAGCGAAAGGCTTCTTGAAGGGAAAGATGTAACTCTGTGAGATGAATTAACAGACCACAGAGCAGTTTCTCAGAAAGCTTCTTTCCAGTTTTGAACGGAAGATATTTCCTTTTTCACCATAGCCCTCTATGGGCTTCCAAATATCCCTTTGCCAATTCCACAAGAACAGCCTTAGCGAAAGGCTTCTTGAAGGGAAAGATGTAACACTGTGAGATGAATTGACAGAACACAGAGCAGTTTCTCAGAAAGCTTCTTTCCAGTTTTGAACGAAAGATATTTCCTTTTTCACCATAGCCCTCTATGGGCTTCCAAATATCCCTTTGCCAATTCCACAAGAACAGCCTTAGCGAAAGCCTTCTTTAAGGGAAAGATGTAACTCTGTGAGATGAATGAACAGAACACAGAGCAGTTTTTCAGAAAGCATCTTTCCAGTTTTGAACGGAAGATATTTTCTTTTTCACCATAGCCCTCTATGGGCTTCCAAATATCCCTTTGCCAATTCCACAAGAACAGCCTTAGCGAAAGGCTTTTTGAAGGAAAAGATGTAACTCCGTGAGATGAATTAACAGAACACAGAGCAGTTTCTCAGAAAGCTTCTTTCCAGTTTTGAACGGAAGATATTTCCTTTTTCACCATAGCCCTCTATGGGCTTCCAAATATCCCTTTGCCAATTCCACAAGAACAGCCTTAGCGAAAGGCTTCTTGAAGGGAAAGATGTAACTCTGTGAGATGAATTAACAGAACACAGAGCAGTTTCTCAGAAAGCTTCTTTCCAGTTTTGAACGTAAGATATTTCCTTTTTCACCATAGCCCTCTATGGGCTTCCAAATATCCCTTTGCCAATCCCACAAGAACAGCCTTAGCGAAAGGCTTCTTGAAGGGAAAGATGTAACACTGTAAGATGAATTAATACACCACAGAGCAGTTTCTCAGAAAGCTTCTTTCCAGTTTTGAACGGAAGATATTTCCTTTTCCACCTTAACCCTCTATGGGCTTCCAAATATCCCTTTGCCAATTCCACAAGAACAGCCTTAGGGAAAGGCTTCTTGAAGGGAAAGATGTAACTCTGTGAGATGAATGAACAGAACACAGAGCAGTTTCTCAGAAAGCTTCTTTCCAGTTTTGAACGGAAGATATTTCCTTTTTCACCATAGCCCTCTATAGGCTTCCAAATATCCCTTTGCCAATTCCACAAGAACAGCCTTAGCGAAAGGCTTCTTGAAGGGAAAGATGTAACTCTGTGAGATGAATTAACAGAACACAGAGCAGTTTCTCAGAAAGCTTCTTTCCAGTTTTGAACGGAAGATATTTCCTTTTTCACCATAGCCCTCTATGGGCTTCCAAATATCCCTTTGCCAATTCCACAAGAACAGCCTTAGCGAAAGGCTTCTTGAAGGGAAAGATGTAACTCTGTGAGATGAATTAACAGAACACAGAGCAGTTTCTCAGAAAGCTTCTTTCCAGTTTTGAACGGAAGATATTTCCTTTTTCACCATAGCCCTCTATGGGCTTCCAAATATCCCTTTGCCAATTCCACAAGAACAGCCTTAGCGAAAGGCTTCTTGAAGGGAAAGATGTAACTGTGTGAGATGAATTAACAGAACACAGAGCAGTTTCTCAGAAAGCTTCTTTCCAGTTTTGAACGGAAGATATTTCCTTTTTCACCATAGCCCTCTATGGGCTTCCAAATATCCCTTTGCCAATTCCACAAGAACAGCCTTAGCGAAAGGCTTCTTGAAGGGAAAGATGTAACTCTGTGAGATGAATTAACAGAACACAGAGCAGTTTCTCAGAAAGCTTCTTTCCAGTTTTGAACGGAAGATATTTCCTTTTTCACCATAGCCCTCTATGGGCTTCCAAATATCCCTTTGCCAATTCCACAAGAACAGCCTTAGCGAAAGGCTTCTTGAAGGGAAAGATGTAACTCTGTGAGATGAATTAACAGAACACAGAGCAGTTTCTCAGAAAGCTTCTTTCCAGTTTTGAACGGAAGATATTTCCTTTTTCACCATAGCCCTCTATGGGCTTCCAAATATCCCTTTGCCAATTCCACAAGAACAGCCTTAGCGAAAGGCTTCTTGAAGGGAAAGATGTAACTCTGTGAGATGAATTAACAGAACACAGAGCAGTTTCTCAGAAAGCTTCTTTCCAGTTTTGAACGGAAGATATTTCCTTTTTCACCATAGCCCTCTATGGGCTTCCAAATATCCCTTTGCCAATTCCACAAGAACAGCCTTAACGAAAGGCTTCTTGAAGGGAAAGATGTAACTCTGTGAGATGAATTAACAGAACACAGAGCAGTTTCTCAAAAGGCTTGTTTCCAGTTTTGAACGGAAGATATTTCCTTTTTCACCATAGCCCTCTAAGGGCTTCCAAATATCCCTTTGCCAATTCCACAAGAAGAGCCTTAGCGAAAGGCTTCTTGAAGGGAAAGATGTAACTCTGTGAGATGAATTAACAGAACTCAGAGCAGTTTCTCAGAAAGCTTCTTTCCAGTTTTGAACGGAAGATATTTCCTTTTTCACCATCGCCCTCTATGGGCCTCCAAATATCCCTTTGCCAATTCCACAAGAACAGCCTTAGCGAAAGGCTTCTTGAAGGGAAAGATGTAACTCTGTGAGATGAATTAACAGAACACAGAGCAGTTTCTCAGAAAGCTTCTTTCCAGTTTTGAACGGAAGATATTTCCTTTTTCACCCTAGCCCTCTATGGGCTTCCAAATATCCCTTTGCCAATTCCACAAGAACAGCCTTAGCGAAAGGCTTCTTGAAGGGAAAGATGTAACTCTGTGAGAAGAATTAACAGAACTCAGAGCAGTTTCTCAGAAAGCTTCTTTCCAGTTTTGAACGGAAGATATTTCCTTTTTCACCATAGCCATCTAAGGGCTTCCAAATATCCCTTTGCCAATTCCAAAAGAATACCCTTAGTGAAAGGCTTCTAGAAGGGAAAGATGTAACTCTGTGAGATGAATTAACAGAACACGGAGCGGTTTCTTACAAGGCTTGTTTCCAGTTTTGAACGGAAGATATTTCCTTTTTCACCATAGACCTCTAAGGGCTTCCAAATATCCCTTTGCCAATTCCACAAGAACAGCCTTAGCAAAATCTTCTTGAAGGGAAAGATGTAACTCTCTGAGATGAATTAACAGAACACAGAGCAGTTTCTCAGAATGCTTCTTTCCAGTTTTGAACGGAAGATATTTCCTTTTTCACCATAGCCCTCTATGGGCTTCCAAATATCCCTTTGCCAATTCCACAAGAACAGCCTTAGCGAAAGGCTTCTTGAAGGGAAAGATGTAACTCTGTGAGATGAATTAACAGAACACAGAGCAGTTTCTCAGAAAGCTTCTTTCCAGTTTTGAACGGAAGATATTTCCTTTTTCACCATAGCCCTCTATGGGCTTCCAAATATCCCTTTGCCAATTACACAAGAACAGTCTTAGCGAAAGGCTTCTTGAAGGGAAAGATGTAACTCTGTGAGATGAATTAACAGAACACAGAGCAGTTTCGCAGAAAGCTTCTTTCCAATTTTGAACGGAAGATATTTCCTTTTTCACCATAGCCCTCTATGGGCTTCCAAATATCCCTTTGCCAATTCCACAAAAACAGCCTTAGCGAAAGGCTTCTTGAAGGGAAAGATGTAACTGTGTGAGATGAATTAACAGAACACAGAGCAGTTTCTCAGAAAGCTTCTTTCCAGTTTTGAACGGAAGATATTTCCTTTTTCACCATAGCCCTCTATGGGCTTCCAAATATCCCTTTGCCAATTCCACAAGAACAGCCTTAGCGCAAGGCTTCTTGAAGGGAAAGATGTAACTCTGTGAGATGAATTAACAGAACACAGAGCAGTTTCTCAGAAAGCTTCTTTCCAGTTTTGAACGGAAGATATTTCCTTTTTCACCATAGCCCTCTATGGGCTTCCAAATATCCCTTTGCCAATTCCACAAGAACAGCCTTAGCTAAAGGCTTCTTGAAGGGAAAGATGTAACTCTGTGAGATGAATTAACAGAACACAGAGCAGTTTCTCAGAAAGCTTCTTTCCAGTTTTGAACGGAAGATATTTCCTTTTTCACCATAGCCGTCTATGGGCTTCCAAATATCCCTTTGCCAATTCCACAAGAACAGCCTTAGCGAAAGGCTTCTTGAAGGGAAAGATGTAACTCTGTGAGATGAATTAACAGAACTCAGAGCAGTTTCTCAGAAAGCTTCTTTCCAGTTTTGAACGGAAGATATTTCCTTTTTCACCATAGCCATCTAAGGGATTCCAAATATCCCTTTGCCAATTCCACAAGAATACCCTTAGTGAAAGGTTTCTAGAAGGGAAAGATGTAACTCTGTGAGATGAATTAACAGAACACGGAGCGGTTTCTTACAAGGCTTGTTTCCAGTTTTGAACGGAAGATATTTCCTTTTTCACCATAGCCCTCTATGGTCTTCCAAATATCCCTTTGCCAATTCCACAAGAACAGCCTTAGCGAAAGGCTTCTTGAAGGGAAAGTTGTAACTCTGTGAGATGAATTAACAGAACACAGAGCAGTTTCTCAGAAAGCTTCTTTCCAGTTTTGAACGGAAGATATTTCCTTTTTCACCATAGCCCTCTATGGGCTTCCAAATATCCCTTTTCCAATTCCACAAGAACAGGCTTAGCGAAAGGCTTCTTGAAGGGAAAGATGTAGCTCTGTGAGATGAATTAACAGAACACAGAGCAGTTTCTCAGAAAGCTTCTTTCCAGTTTTGAACGGAAGATATTTCCTTTTTCACCATAGCCCTCTATGGGCTTCCAAATATCCCTTTGCCAATTCCACAAGAACAGCCTTAGCGAAAGGCTTCTTGAAGGGAAAGATGTAACTCTGTGAGATGAATTAACAGAACACAGAGCAGTTTCTCAGAAAGCTTCTTTCCAGTTTTGAACGGAGGATATTTCCTTTTTCACCATAGCCCTCTATGGGCTTCCAAATATCCCTTTGCCAATTCCACAAGAACAGCCTTAGCGAAAGGCTTCTTGAAGGGAAAGATGTAACTCTGTGAGATGAATTAACAGAACACAGAGCAGTTTCTCAGAAAGCTTCTTTCCAGTTTTGAACGGAAGACATTTCCTTTTTCACCATAGCCCTCTATAGGCTTCCAAATATCCCTTTGCCAATTCCACAAGAACAGCCTTATCGAAAGGCTTCTTGAAGGGAAAGATGTAACTCTGTGACATGAATGAACAGAACACAGAGCAGTTTCTCAGAAAGCTTCTTTCCAGTTTTGAACGGAAGATATTTCCTTTTTCACCATAGCCCTCTATGGTCTTCCAAATATCCCTTTGCCAATTCCACAAGAACAGCCTTAGTGAAAGGCTTCTTGAAGGGAAAGTTGTAACTCTGTGAGATGAATTAACAGAACACAGAGCAGTTTCTCAGAAAGCTTCTTTCCAGTTTTGAACGGAAGATATTTCCTTTTTCACCATAGCCCTCTATGGGCTTCCAAATATCCCTTTTCCAATTCCACAAGAACAGGCTTAGCGAAAGGCTTCTTGAAGGGAAAGATGTAGCTCTGTGATATGAATTAACAGAACACAGAGCAGTTTGTCAGAAAGCTTCTTTCCAGTTTTGAACGGAAGATATTTCCTTTTTCACCATAGCCCTCTATGGGCTTCCAAATATCCCTTTGCCAATTCCACAAGAACAGTCTTAGCGAAAGGCTTCTTGAAGGGAAAGATGTAACTCTGTGAGATGAATTAACAGAACACAGAGCAGTTTCTCAGAAAGCTTCTTTCCAGTTTTGAACGGAAGATATTTCCTTTTTCACCATAGCCCTCTATGGGCTTCCAAATATCCCTTTGCCAATTCCTCAAGAACAGCCTTAGCGAAAGGCTTCTTGAAGGGAAAGATGTAACTCTGTGAGATGAATTAACAGACCACAGAGCAGTTTCTCAGAAAGCTTCTTTCCAGTTTTGAACGGAAGATATTTCCTTTTTCACCATAGCCCTCTATGGGCTTCCAAATATCCCTTTGCCAATTCCACAAGAACAGCCTTAGCCAAAGGCTTCTTGAAGGGAAAGATGTAACACTTTGAGATGAATTGACAGAACACAGAGCAGTTTCTCAGAAAGCTTCTTTCCAGTTTTGAACGAAAGATATTTCCTTTTTCACCATAGCCCACTATGGGCTTCCAAATATCCCTTTGCCAATTCCACAAGAACAGCCTTAGCGAAAGCCTTCTTTAAGAGAAAGATGTAACTCTGTGAGATGAATGAACAGAACACAGAGCAGTTTTTCAGAAAGCGTCTTTCCAGTTTTGAACGGAAGATATTTCCTTTTTCACCATAGCCCTCTATGGGCTTCCAAATATCCCTTTGCCAATTCCACAAGAACAGCCTTAGCGAAAGGCTTTTTGAAGGAAAAGATGTAACTCCGTGAGATGAATTAACAGAACACAGAGCAGTTTCTCAGAAAGCTTCTTTCCAGTTTTGAACGGAAGATATTTCCTTTTTCACCATAGCCCTCTATGGGCTTCCAAATATCCCTTTGCCAATTCCACAAGAACAGCCTTAGAGAAAGGCTTCTTGAAGGGAAAGATGTAACTCTGTGAGATGAATTAACAGAACACAGAGCAGTTTCTCAGAAAGCTTCTTTCCAGTTTTGAACGGAAGATATTTCCTTTTTCACCATAGCCCTCTATGGGCTTCCAAATATCCCTTTGCCAATCCCACAAGAACAGCCTTAGAGAAAGGCTTCTTGAAGGGAAAGATGTAACTCTGTGAGATGAATTAACAGAACACAGAGCAGTTTCTCAGAAAGCATCTTTCCAGTTTTGAACGGAAGATATTTCCTTTTTCACCATAGCCCTCTATGGGCTTCCAAATATCCCTTTGCCAATTCCACAAGAACAGCCTTAGCGAAAGGCTTCTTGAAGGGAAATATGTAACTCTGTGAGATGAATTAACAGAACACAGAGCAGTTTCTCAGAAAGCTTCTTTCCAGTTTTGAACGGAAGATATTTCCTTTTTCACCATAGCCCTCTATGGGCTTCCAAATATCCCTTTGCCAATTCCACAAGAACAGCCTTAGCGAAAGGCTTTTTGAAGGAAAAGATGTAACTCCGTGAGATGAATTAACAGAACACAGAGCAGTTTCTCAGAAAGCTTCTTTCCAGTTTTGAACGGAAGATATTTCCTTTTTCACCATAGCCCTCTATGGGCTTCCAAATATCCCTTTGCCAATTCCACAAGAACAGCCTTAGCGAAAGGCTTCTTGAAGGGAAAGATGTAACTCTGTGAGATGAATTAGCAGAACACAGAGCAGTTTCTCAGAAAGCTTCTTTCCAGTTTTGAACGGAAGATATTTCCTTTTTCACCATAGCCCTCTATGGGCTTCCAAATATCCCTTTGCCAATTCCACAAGAACAGTCTTAGCGAAAGGCTTCTTGAAGGGAAAGATGTAACTCTGTGAGATGAATTAACAGAACACAGAGCAGTTTCTCAGAAAGCTTCTTTCCAGTTTTGAACGGAAGATATTTCCTATTTCACCATAGCCCTCTATGGGCTTCCAAATATCCCTTTGCCAATTCCACAAGAACAGCCTTAGCGAAAGGCTTTTTGAAGGAAAAGATGTAACTCTGTGAGATGAATTAACAGAACACAGAGCAGTTTCTCAGAAAGCTTCTTTCCAGTTTTGAACGGAAGATATTTCCTTTTTCACCATAGCCCTCTATGGGCTTCCAAATATCCCTTTGCCAATTCCACAAGAACAGCCTTAGCGAAAGGCTTCTTGAAGGGAAAGATGTAACTCTGTGAGATGAATTAACAGAACACAGAGCAGTTTCTCAGAAAGCTTCTTTCCAGTTTTGAGCGGAAGATATTTCCTTTTTCACCATAGCCCTCTATGGGCTTCCAAATATCCCTTTGCCAATTCCACAAGAACAGCCTTAGCGAAAGGCTTCTTGAAGGGAAAGATGTAAGTCTGTGAGATGAATTAACAGAACACAGAGCAGTTTCTCAGAAAGCTTCTTTCCAGTTTTGAACGGAAGATATTTCCTTTTTCACCATAGCCCTCTATGGGCTTCCAAATATCCCTTTGCCAATCCCACAAGAACAGCCTTAGAGAAAGGCTTCTTGAAGGGAAAGATGTAACTCTGTGAGATGAATTAATACACCACAGAGCAGTTTCTCAGAAAGCTTCTCTCCAGTTTTGAACGGAAGATATTTCCTTTTTCACCATAGCCCTCTATGGGCTTCCAAATATCCCTTTGCCAATTCCACAAGAACAGCCTTAGCGAAAGGCTTCTTGAAGGGAAATATGTAACTCGGTGAGATGAATTAACAGAAAACAGAGCAGTTTCTCAGAAAGCTTCTTTCCAGTTTTGAACGGAAGATATTTCCTTTATCACCATAGCCCTCTATGGGCTTCCAAATATCCCTTTGCCAATTCCACAAGAACAGCCTTAGCGAAAGGCTTCTTGAAAGGAAAGATGTAACTCTGTGAGATGAATTAACAGAACACAGAGCAGTTTCTCAGAAAGCTTCTTTCCAGTTTTGAACGGAAGATATTTCCTTTTTCACCATAGCCCTCTATGGGCTTCGAAATATCCCTTTGCCAATTCCACAAGAACAGCCTTAGCGAAAGGCTTCTTGAAGGGAAAGATGTAACTCTGTGAGATGAATTAACAGAACACAGAGCAGTTTCTCAGAAAGCTTCTTTCCAGTTTTGAACGGAAGATATTTCCTTTTTCACCATAGCCCTCTAAGGGCTTCCAAATATCCCTTTGCCAATTCCACAAGAACAGCCTTAGCAAAATCTTCTTGAAGGGAAAGATGTAACTCTGTGAGATGAATTAACAGAACACAGAGCAGTTTCTCAGAATGCTTCTTTCCAGTTTTGAACGGAAGATATTTCCTTTTTCACCATAGCCCTCTATGGGCTTCCAAATATCCCTTTTCCAATTCCACAAGAACAGCCTTAGCGAAAGGCTTCTTGAAGGGAAAGATGTAACTCTGTGAGATGAATTAACAGAACACAGAGCAGTTTCTCAGAAAGCTTCTTTCCAGTTTTGAACGGAAGATATTTCCTTTTTCACCATAGCCCTCTATGGGCTTCCAAATATCCCTTTGCCAATTCCACAAGAACAGCCTTATCGAAAGGCGTCTTGAAGGGAAAGATGTAACTCTGTGAGATGAATTAACAGAACACAGAGCAGTTTCTCAGAAAGCTTCTTTCCAGTTTTGAACGGAAGATATTTCCTTTTTCACCATAGCCCTCTATGGGCTTCCAAATATCCCTTTGCCAATTCCACAAGAACTGCCTTAGCGAAAGGCTTTTGAAGGGAAAGATGTAACTCTGTGAGATGAATTAACAGAACACAGAGCAGTTTCTCAGAAAGCTTCTTTCCAGTTTTGAACGGAAGATATTTCCTTTTTCACCATAGCCCTCTATGGGCTTCCAAATATCCCTTTGCCAATTCCACAAGAACAGCCTTAGCGAAAGGCTTCTTGAAGGGAAAGATGTAACTCTGTGAGATGAATTAACAGAACACAGAGCAGTTTCTCAGAAAGCTTCTTTCCAGTTTTGAACGGAAGATATTTCCTTTTTCACCATAGCCCTCTATGGGCTTCCAAATATCCCTTTGCCAATTCCACAAGAACAGCCTTAGCGAAAGGCTTCTTGAAGGGAAAGATGTAACACTGTGAGATGAATTAACAGAACACAGAGCAGTTTCTCAGAAAGCTTCTTTCCAGTTTTCAACGGAAGATATTTCCTTTTTCACCATAGCACTCTATGGGCTTCCAAATATCCCTTTGCCAATTCCACAAGAACAGCCTTAGCGAAAGGCTTCTTGAAGGGAAAGATGTAACTCTGTGAGATGAATTAACAGAACACAGAGCAGTTTCTCAGAAAGCTTCTTTCCAGTTTTGAACGGAAGATATTTCGTTTTTCACCATAGCCCTCTATGGGCTTCCAAATATCCCTTTGCCAATTCCACAAGAACAGCCTTAGCGAAAGACTTTTTGAAGGGAAAGATGTAACTCTGTGAAATGAATTAACGGAACACAGAGCAGTTTCTCAGAAAGCTTCTTTCCAGTTTTGAACGGAAGATATTTCCTTTTTCACCATAGCCCTCTATGGGCTTCCAAATATCCCTTTGCCAATTCCACAAGAACAGCCTTAGCGAAAGGCTTCTTGAAGGGAAAGATGTAACTCTGTGAGATGATTTAACAGAACACAGAGCAGTTTCTCAGAAAGCTTCTTTCCAGTTTTGAACGGAAGACATTTCCTTTTCCACCATAGCCCTCTATGGGCTTCCAAATATCCCTTTGCCAATTCCACAAGAACAGCCTTAGCGAAAGGCTTCTTGAAGGGAAAGATGTAACTCTGTGAGATGAATTAACAGAACACAGAGCAGTTTCTCAGAAAGTTTCTTTCCAGTTTTGACCGGAAGATATTTCCTTTTTCACCATAGCCCTCTATGGGCTTCCAAATATCCCTTTGCCAATTCCACAAGAACAGCCTTAGCGAAAGGCTTCTTGAAGGGAAAGATGTAACTCTGTGAGATGAATTAACAGAACACAAAGCAGTTTCTCAGAAAGCTTCTTTCCAGTTTTGAACGGAAGATATTTCCTTTTTCACCATAGCCCTCTATGGGCTTCTAAATATCCCTTTGCCAATTCCACAAGAACAGCCTTAGCGAAAGGCTTCTTGAAGGGAAAGATGTAACTCTGTGAGATGAATTAACAGAACACAGAGCAGTTTCTCAGAAAGCTTCTTTCCAGTTTTGAACGGAAGATATTTCCTTTTTCACCTTAACCCTCTATGGGCTTCCAAATATCCCTTTGCCAATTCCACAAGAACAGCCTTAGGGAAAGGCTTCTTGAAGGGAAAGATGTAACTCTGTGAGATGAATGAACAGAACACAGAGCAGTTTCTCAGAAAGCTTCTTTCCAGTTTTGAACGGAAGATATTTCCTTTTTCACCATAGCCCTCTATAGGCTTCCAAATATCCCTTTGCCAATTCCACAAGAACAGCCTTAGCGAAAGGCTTCTTGAAGGGAAAGATGTAACTCTGTGGGATGAATTAACAGAACACAGAGCAGTTTCTCAGAAAGCTTCTTTCCAGTTTTGAACGGAAGATATTTCCTTTTTCACCATAGCCCTCTATGGGCTTCCAAATATCCCTTTGCCAATTCCACAAGAACAGCCTTAGCGAAAGGCTTCTTGAAGGGAAAGATGTAACTGTGTGAGATGAATTAACAGAACACAGAGCAGTTTCTCAGAAAGCTTCTTTCCAGTTTTGAACGGAAGATATTTCCTTTTTCACCATAGCCCTCTATGGGCTTCCAAATATCCCTTTGCCAATTCCACAAGAACAGCCTTAGCGAAAGGCTTCTTGAAGGGAAAGATGTAACTCTGTGAGATGAATTAACAGAACACAGAGCAGTTTCTCAGAAAGCTTCTTTCCAGTTTTGAACGGAAGATATTTCCTTTTTCACCATAGCCCTCTATGGGCTTCCAAATATCCCTTTGCCAATTCCACAAGAACAGCCTTAGCGAAAGGCTTCTTGAAGGGAAAGATGTAACTCTGTGAGATGAATTAACAGAACACAGAGCAGTTTCTCAGAAAGCTTCTTTCCAGTTTTGAACGGAAGATATTTCCTTTTTCACCATAGCCCTCTATGGGCTTCCAAATATCCCTTTGCCAATTCCACAAGAACAGCCTTAGCGAAAGGCTTCTTGAAGGGAAAGATGTAACTCTGTGAGATGAATTAACAGAACACAGAGCAGTTTCTCAAAAGGCTTGTTTCCAGTTTTGAACGGAAGATATTTCCTTTTTCACCATAGCCCTCTATGGGCTTCCAAATATCCCTTTGCCAATTCCACAAGAACAGCCTTAGCGAAAGGCTTCTTGAAGGGAAAGATGTAACTCTGTGAGATGAATTAACAGAACTCAGAGCAGTTTCTCAGAAAGCTTCTTTCCAGTTTTGAACGGAAGATATTTCCTTTTTCACCATCGCCCTCTATGGGCCTCCAAATATCCCTTTGCCAATTCCACAAGAACAGCCTTAGCGAAAGGCTTCTTGAAGGGAAAGATGTAACTCTGTGAGATGAATTAACAGAACACAGAGCAGTTTCTCAGAAAGCTTCTTTCCAGTTTTGAACGGAAGATATTTCCTTTTTCACCATAGCCGTCTATGGGCTTCCAAATATCCCTTTGCCAATTCCACAAGAACAGCCTTAGCGAAAGGCTTCTTGAAGGGAAAGATGTAACTCTGTGAGATGAATTAACAGAACTCAGAGCAGTTTCTCAGAAAGCTTCTTTCCAGTTTTGAACGGAAGATATTTCCTTTTTCACCATAGCCATCTAAGGGCTTCCAAATATCCCTTTGCCAATTCCAAAAGAATACCCTTAGTGAAAGGCTTCTAGAAGGGAAAGATGTAACTCTGTGAGATGAATTAACAGAACACGGAGCGGTTTCTTACAAGGCTTGTTTCCAGTTTTGAACGGAAGATATTTCCTTTTTCACCATAGCCCTCTATGGGCTTCCAAATATCCCTTTGCCAATTCCACAAGAACAGCCTTAGCGAAAGGCTTCTTGAAGGGAAAGATGTAACTCTGTGGGATGAATTAACAGAACACAGAGCAGTTTCTCAGAAAGCTTCTTTCCAGTTTTGAACGGAAGATATTTCCTTTTTCACCATAGCCCTCTATGGGCTTCCAAATATCCCTTTGCCAATTCCACAAGAACAGCCTTAGCGAAAGGCTTCTTGAAGGGAAAGATGTAACTGTGTGAGATGAATTAACAGAACACAGAGCAGTTTCTCAGAAAGCTTCTTTCCAGTTTTGAACGGAAGATATTTCCTTTTTCACCATAGCCCTCTATGGGCTTCCAAATATCCCTTTGCCAATTCCACAAGAACAGCCTTAGCGAAAGGCTTCTTGAAGGGAAAGATGTAACTCTGTGAGATGAATTAACAGAACACAGAGCAGTTTCTCAGAAAGCTTCTTTCCAGTTTTGAACGGAAGATATTTCCTTTTTCACCATAGCCCTCTATGGGCTTCCAAATATCCCTTTGCCAATTCCACAAGAACAGCCTTAGCGAAAGGCTTCTTGAAGGGAAAGATGTAACTCTGTGAGATGAATTAACAGAACACAGAGCAGTTTCTCAGAAAGCTTCTTTCCAGTTTTGAACGGAAGATATTTCCTTTTTCACCATAGCCCTCTATGGGCTTCCAAATATCCCTTTGCCAATTCCACAAGAACAGCCTTAGCGAAAGGCTTCTTGAAGGGAAAGATGTAACTCTGTGAGATGAATTAACAGAACACAGAGCAGTTTCTCAGAAAGCTTCTTTCCAGTTTTGAACGGAAGATATTTCCTTTTTCACCATAGCCCTCTATGGGCTTCCAAATATCCCTTTGCCAATTCCACAAGAACAGCCTTAGCGAAAGGCTTCTTGAAGGGAAAGATGTAACTCTGTGAGATGAATTAACAGAACACAGAGCAGTTTCTCAGAAAGCTTCTTTCCAGTTTTGAACGGAAGATATTTCCTTTTTCACCATAGCCCTCTATGGGCTTCCAAATATCCCTTTGCCAATTCCACAAGAACAGCCTTAGCGAAAGGCTTCTTGAAGGGAAAGATGTAACTCTGTGAGATGAATTAACAGAACACAGAGCAGTTTCTCAGAAAGCTTCTTTCCAGTTTTGAACGGAAGATATTTCCTTTTTCACCATAGCCCTCTATGGGCTTCCAAATATCCCTTTGCCAATTCCACAAGAACAGCCTTAACGAAAGGCTTCTTGAAGGGAAAGATGTAACTCTGTGAGATGAATTAACAGAACACAGAGCAGTTTCTCAAAAGGCTTGTTTCCAGTTTTGAACGGAAGATATTTCCTTTTTCACCATAGCCCTCTAAGGGCTTCCAAATATCCCTTTGCCAATTCCACAAGAAGAGCCTTAGCGAAAGGCTTCTTGAAGGGAAAGATGTAACTCTGTGAGATGAATTAACAGAACTCAGAGCAGTTTCTCAGAAAGCTTCTTTCCAGTTTTGAACGGAAGATATTTCCTTTTTCACCATCGCCCTCTATGGGCCTCCAAATATCCCTTTGCCAATTCCACAAGAACAGCCTTAGCGAAAGGCTTCTTGAAGGGAAAGATGTAACTCTGTGAGATGAATTAACAGAACACAGAGCAGTTTCTCAGAAAGCTTCTTTCCAGTTTTGAACGGAAGATATTTCCTTTTTCACCCTAGCCCTCTATGGGCTTCCAAATATCCCTTTGCCAATTCCACAAGAACAGCCTTAGCGAAAGGCTTCTTGAAGGGAAAGATGTAACTCTGTGAGAAGAATTAACAGAACTCAGAGCAGTTTCTCAGAAAGCTTCTTTCCAGTTTTGAACGGAAGATATTTCCTTTTTCACCATAGCCATCTAAGGGCTTCCAAATATCCCTTTGCCAATTCCAAAAGAATACCCTTAGTGAAAGGCTTCTAGAAGGGAAAGATGTAACTCTGTGAGATGAATTAACAGAACACGGAGCGGTTTCTTACAAGGCTTGTTTCCAGTTTTGAACGGAAGATATTTCCTTTTTCACCATAGACCTCTAAGGGCTTCCAAATATCCCTTTGCCAATTCCACAAGAACAGCCTTAGCAAAATCTTCTTGAAGGGAAAGATGTAACTCTCTGAGATGAATTAACAGAACACAGAGCAGTTTCTCAGAATGCTTCTTTCCAGTTTTGAACGGAAGATATTTCCTTTTTCACCATAGCCCTCTATGGGCTTCCAAATATCCCTTTGCCAATTCCACAAGAACAGCCTTAGCGAAAGGCTTCTTGAAGGGAAAGATGTAACTCTGTGAGATGAATTAACAGAACACAGAGCAGTTTCTCAGAAAGCTTCTTTCCAGTTTTGAACGGAAGATATTTCCTTTTTCACCATAGCCCTCTATGGGCTTCCAAATATCCCTTTGCCAATTACACAAGAACAGTCTTAGCGAAAGGCTTCTTGAAGGGAAAGATGTAACTCTGTGAGATGAATTAACAGAACACAGAGCAGTTTCGCAGAAAGCTTCTTTCCAATTTTGAACGGAAGATATTTCCTTTTTCACCATAGCCCTCTATGGGCTTCCAAATATCCCTTTGCCAATTCCACAAAAACAGCCTTAGCGAAAGGCTTCTTGAAGGGAAAGATGTAACTGTGTGAGATGAATTAACAGAACACAGAGCAGTTTCTCAGAAAGCTTCTTTCCAGTTTTGAACGGAAGATATTTCCTTTTTCACCATAGCCCACTATGGGCTTCCAAATATCCCTTTGCCAATTCCACAAGAACAGCCTTAGCGCAAGGCTTCTTGAAGGGAAAGATGTAACTCTGTGAGATGAATTAACAGAACACAGAGCAGTTTCTCAGAAAGCTTCTTTCCAGTTTTGAACGGAAGATATTTCCTTTTTCACCATAGCCCTCTATGGGCTTCCAAATATCCCTTTGCCAATTCCACAAGAACAGCCTTAGCTAAAGGCTTCTTGAAGGGAAAGATGTAACTCTGTGAGATGAATTAACAGAACACAGAGCAGTTTCTCAGAAAGCTTCTTTCCAGTTTTGAACGGAAGATATTTCCTTTTTCACCATAGCCGTCTATGGGCTTCCAAATATCCCTTTGCCAATTCCACAAGAACAGCCTTAGCGAAAGGCTTCTTGAAGGGAAAGATGTAACTCTGTGAGATGAATTAACAGAACTCAGAGCAGTTTCTCAGAAAGCTTCTTTCCAGTTTTGAACGGAAGATATTTCCTTTTTCACCATAGCCATCTAAGGGATTCCAAATATCCCTTTGCCAATTCCACAAGAATACCCTTAGTGAAAGGTTTCTAGAAGGGAAAGATGTAACTCTGTGAGATGAATTAACAGAACACGGAGCGGTTTCTTACAAGGCTTGTTTCCAGTTTTGAACGGAAGATATTTCCTTTTTCACCATAGCCCTCTATGGTCTTCCAAATATCCCTTTGCCAATTCCACAAGAACAGCCTTAGCGAAAGGCTTCTTGAAGGGAAAGTTGTAACTCTGTGAGATGAATTAACAGAACACAGAGCAGTTTCTCAGAAAGCTTCTTTCCAGTTTTGAACGGAAGATATTTCCTTTTTCACCATAGCCCTCTATGGGCTTCCAAATATCCCTTTTCCAATTCCACAAGAACAGGCTTAGCGAAAGGCTTCTTGAAGGGAAAGATGTAGCTCTGTGAGATGAATTAACAGAACACAGAGCAGTTTCTCAGAAAGCTTCTTTCCAGTTTTGAACGGAAGATATTTCCTTTTTCACCATAGCCCTCTATGGGCTTCCAAATATCCCTTTGCCAATTCCACAAGAACAGCCTTAGCGAAAGGCTTCTTGAAGGGAAAGATGTAACTCTGTGAGATGAATTAACAGAACACAGAGCAGTTTCTCAGAAAGCTTCTTTCCAGTTTTGAACGGAGGATATTTCCTTTTTCACCATAGCCCTCTATGGGCTTCCAAATATCCCTTTGCCAATTCCACAAGAACAGCCTTAGCGAAAGGCTTCTTGAAGGGAAAGATGTAACTCTGTGAGATGAATTAACAGAACACAGAGCAGTTTCTCAGAAAGCTTCTTTCCAGTTTTGAACGGAAGACATTTCCTTTTTCACCATAGCCCTCTATAGGCTTCCAAATATCCCTTTGCCAATTCCACAAGAACAGCCTTATCGAAAGGCTTCTTGAAGGGAAAGATGTAACTCTGTGACATGAATGAACAGAACACAGAGCAGTTTCTCAGAAAGCTTCTTTCCAGTTTTGAACGGAAGATATTTCCTTTTTCACCATAGCCCTCTATGGTCTTCCAAATATCCCTTTGCCAATTCCACAAGAACAGCCTTAGTGAAAGGCTTCTTGAAGGGAAAGTTGTAACTCTGTGAGATGAATTAACAGAACACAGAGCAGTTTCTCAGAAAGCTTCTTTCCAGTTTTGAACGGAAGATATTTCCTTTTTCACCATAGCCCTCTATGGGCTTCCAAATATCCCTTTTCCAATTCCACAAGAACAGGCTTAGCGAAAGGCTTCTTGAAGGGAAAGATGTAGCTCTGTGATATGAATTAACAGAACACAGAGCAGTTTGTCAGAAAGCTTCTTTCCAGTTTTGAACGGAAGATATTTCCTTTTTCACCATAGCCCTCTATGGGCTTCCAAATATCCCTTTGCCAATTCCACAAGAACAGTCTTAGCGAAAGGCTTCTTGAAGGGAAAGATGTAACTCTGTGAGATGAATTAACAGAACACAGAGCAGTTTCTCAGAAAGCTTCTTTCCAGTTTTGAACGGAAGATATTTCCTTTTTCACCATAGCCCTCTATGGGCTTCCAAATATCCCTTTGCCAATTCCTCAAGAACAGCCTTAGCGAAAGGCTTCTTGAAGGGAAAGATGTAACTCTGTGAGATGAATTAACAGACCACAGAGCAGTTTCTCAGAAAGCTTCTTTCCAGTTTTGAACGGAAGATATTTCCTTTTTCACCATAGCCCTCTATGGGCTTCCAAATATCCCTTTGCCAATTCCACAAGAACAGCCTTAGCCAAAGGCTTCTTGAAGGGAAAGATGTAACACTTTGAGATGAATTGACAGAACACAGAGCAGTTTCTCAGAAAGCTTCTTTCCAGTTTTGAACGAAAGATATTTCCTTTTTCACCATAGCCCACTATGGGCTTCCAAATATCCCTTTGCCAATTCCACAAGAACAGCCTTAGCGAAAGCCTTCTTTAAGAGAAAGATGTAACTCTGTGAGATGAATGAACAGAACACAGAGCAGTTTTTCAGAAAGCGTCTTTCCAGTTTTGAACGGAAGATATTTCCTTTTTCACCATAGCCCTCTATGGGCTTCCAAATATCCCTTTGCCAATTCCACAAGAACAGCCTTAGCGAAAGGCTTTTTGAAGGAAAAGATGTAACTCCGTGAGATGAATTAACAGAACACAGAGCAGTTTCTCAGAAAGCTTCTTTCCAGTTTTGAACGGAAGATATTTCCTTTTTCACCATAGCCCTCTATGGGCTTCCAAATATCCCTTTGCCAATTCCACAAGAACAGCCTTAGAGAAAGGCTTCTTGAAGGGAAAGATGTAACTCTGTGAGATGAATTAACAGAACACAGAGCAGTTTCTCAGAAAGCTTCTTTCCAGTTTTGAACGGAAGATATTTCCTTTTTCACCATAGCCCTCTATGGGCTTCCAAATATCCCTTTGCCAATCCCACAAGAACAGCCTTAGAGAAAGGCTTCTTGAAGGGAAAGATGTAACTCTGTGAGATGAATTAACAGAACACAGAGCAGTTTCTCAGAAAGCATCTTTCCAGTTTTGAACGGAAGATATTTCCTTTTTCACCATAGCCCTCTATGGGCTTCCAAATATCCCTTTGCCAATTCCACAAGAACAGCCTTAGCGAAAGGCTTCTTGAAGGGAAATATGTAACTCTGTGAGATGAATTAACAGAACACAGAGCAGTTTCTCAGAAAGCTTCTTTCCAGTTTTGAACGGAAGATATTTCCTTTTTCACCATAGCCCTCTATGGGCTTCCAAATATCCCTTTGCCAATTCCACAAGAACAGCCTTAGCGAAAGGCTTTTTGAAGGAAAAGATGTAACTCCGTGAGATGAATTAACAGAACACAGAGCAGTTTCTCAGAAAGCTTCTTTCCAGTTTTGAACGGAAGATATTTCCTTTTTCACCATAGCCCTCTATGGGCTTCCAAATATCCCTTTGCCAATTCCACAAGAACAGCCTTAGCGAAAGGCTTCTTGAAGGGAAAGATGTAACTCTGTGAGATGAATTAGCAGAACACAGAGCAGTTTCTCAGAAAGCTTCTTTCCAGTTTTGAACGGAAGATATTTCCTTTTTCACCATAGCCCTCTATGGGCTTCCAAATATCCCTTTGCCAATTCCACAAGAACAGTCTTAGCGAAAGGCTTCTTGAAGGGAAAGATGTAACTCTGTGAGATGAATTAACAGAACACAGAGCAGTTTCTCAGAAAGCTTCTTTCCAGTTTTGAACGGAAGATATTTCCTATTTCACCATAGCCCTCTATGGGCTTCCAAATATCCCTTTGCCAATTCCACAAGAACAGCCTTAGCGAAAGGCTTTTTGAAGGAAAAGATGTAACTCTGTGAGATGAATTAACAGAACACAGAGCAGTTTCTCAGAAAGCTTCTTTCCAGTTTTGAACGGAAGATATTTCCTTTTTCACCATAGCCCTCTATGGGCTTCCAAATATCCCTTTGCCAATTCCACAAGAACAGCCTTAGCGAAAGGCTTCTTGAAGGGAAAGATGTAACTCTGTGAGATGAATTAACAGAACACAGAGCAGTTTCTCAGAAAGCTTCTTTCCAGTTTTGAGCGGAAGATATTTCCTTTTTCACCATAGCCCTCTATGGGCTTCCAAATATCCCTTTGCCAATTCCACAAGAACAGCCTTAGCGAAAGGCTTCTTGAAGGGAAAGATGTAAGTCTGTGAGATGAATTAACAGAACACAGAGCAGTTTCTCAGAAAGCTTCTTTCCAGTTTTGAACGGAAGATATTTCCTTTT
The DNA here is from genome assembly GCF_047675955.1 of Chlorocebus sabaeus. Classification (NCBI taxonomy): domain Eukaryota; kingdom Metazoa; phylum Chordata; class Mammalia; order Primates; family Cercopithecidae; genus Chlorocebus; species Chlorocebus sabaeus. The sequence continues at coordinate 86,018 of NW_027327794.1, read as the reverse complement.
TCACCATAGCCCTCTATGGGCTTCCAAATATCCCTTTGCCAATCCCACAAGAACAGCCTTAGAGAAAGGCTTCTTGAAGGGAAAGATGTAACTCTGTGAGATGAATTAATACACCACAGAGCAGTTTCTCAGAAAGCTTCTCTCCAGTTTTGAACGGAAGATATTTCCTTTTTCACCATAGCCCTCTATGGGCTTCCAAATATCCCTTTGCCAATTCCACAAGAACAGCCTTAGCGAAAGGCTTCTTGAAGGGAAATATGTAACTCGGTGAGATGAATTAACAGAAAACAGAGCAGTTTCTCAGAAAGCTTCTTTCCAGTTTTGAACGGAAGATATTTCCTTTATCACCATAGCCCTCTATGGGCTTCCAAATATCCCTTTGCCAATTCCACAAGAACAGCCTTAGCGAAAGGCTTCTTGAAAGGAAAGATGTAACTCTGTGAGATGAATTAACAGAACACAGAGCAGTTTCTCAGAAAGCTTCTTTCCAGTTTTGAACGGAAGATATTTCCTTTTTCACCATAGCCCTCTATGGGCTTCGAAATATCCCTTTGCCAATTCCACAAGAACAGCCTTAGCGAAAGGCTTCTTGAAGGGAAAGATGTAACTCTGTGAGATGAATTAACAGAACACAGAGCAGTTTCTCAGAAAGCTTCTTTCCAGTTTTGAACGGAAGATATTTCCTTTTTCACCATAGCCCTCTAAGGGCTTCCAAATATCCCTTTGCCAATTCCACAAGAACAGCCTTAGCAAAATCTTCTTGAAGGGAAAGATGTAACTCTGTGAGATGAATTAACAGAACACAGAGCAGTTTCTCAGAATGCTTCTTTCCAGTTTTGAACGGAAGATATTTCCTTTTTCACCATAGCCCTCTATGGGCTTCCAAATATCCCTTTTCCAATTCCACAAGAACAGCCTTAGCGAAAGGCTTCTTGAAGGGAAAGATGTAACTCTGTGAGATGAATTAACAGAACACAGAGCAGTTTCTCAGAAAGCTTCTTTCCAGTTTTGAACGGAAGATATTTCCTTTTTCACCATAGCCCTCTATGGGCTTCCAAATATCCCTTTGCCAATTCCACAAGAACAGCCTTATCGAAAGGCGTCTTGAAGGGAAAGATGTAACTCTGTGAGATGAATTAACAGAACACAGAGCAGTTTCTCAGAAAGCTTCTTTCCAGTTTTGAACGGAAGATATTTCCTTTTTCACCATAGCCCTCTATGGGCTTCCAAATATCCCTTTGCCAATTCCACAAGAACTGCCTTAGCGAAAGGCTTTTGAAGGGAAAGATGTAACTCTGTGAGATGAATTAACAGAACACAGAGCAGTTTCTCAGAAAGCTTCTTTCCAGTTTTGAACGGAAGATATTTCCTTTTTCACCATAGCCCTCTATGGGCTTCCAAATATCCCTTTGCCAATTCCACAAGAACAGCCTTAGCGAAAGGCTTCTTGAAGGGAAAGATGTAACTCTGTGAGATGAATTAACAGAACACAGAGCAGTTTCTCAGAAAGCTTCTTTCCAGTTTTGAACGGAAGATATTTCCTTTTTCACCATAGCCCTCTATGGGCTTCCAAATATCCCTTTGCCAATTCCACAAGAACAGCCTTAGCGAAAGGCTTCTTGAAGGGAAAGATGTAACACTGTGAGATGAATTAACAGAACACAGAGCAGTTTCTCAGAAAGCTTCTTTCCAGTTTTCAACGGAAGATATTTCCTTTTTCACCATAGCACTCTATGGGCTTCCAAATATCCCTTTGCCAATTCCACAAGAACAGCCTTAGCGAAAGGCTTCTTGAAGGGAAAGATGTAACTCTGTGAGATGAATTAACAGAACACAGAGCAGTTTCTCAGAAAGCTTCTTTCCAGTTTTGAACGGAAGATATTTCGTTTTTCACCATAGCCCTCTATGGGCTTCCAAATATCCCTTTGCCAATTCCACAAGAACAGCCTTAGCGAAAGACTTTTTGAAGGGAAAGATGTAACTCTGTGAAATGAATTAACGGAACACAGAGCAGTTTCTCAGAAAGCTTCTTTCCAGTTTTGAACGGAAGATATTTCCTTTTTCACCATAGCCCTCTATGGGCTTCCAAATATCCCTTTGCCAATTCCACAAGAACAGCCTTAGCGAAAGGCTTCTTGAAGGGAAAGATGTAACTCTGTGAGATGATTTAACAGAACACAGAGCAGTTTCTCAGAAAGCTTCTTTCCAGTTTTGAACGGAAGACATTTCCTTTTCCACCATAGCCCTCTATGGGCTTCCAAATATCCCTTTGCCAATTCCACAAGAACAGCCTTAGCGAAAGGCTTCTTGAAGGGAAAGATGTAACTCTGTGAGATGAATTAACAGAACACAGAGCAGTTTCTCAGAAAGTTTCTTTCCAGTTTTGACCGGAAGATATTTCCTTTTTCACCATAGCCCTCTATGGGCTTCCAAATATCCCTTTGCCAATTCCACAAGAACAGCCTTAGCGAAAGGCTTCTTGAAGGGAAAGATGTAACTCTGTGAGATGAATTAACAGAACACAAAGCAGTTTCTCAGAAAGCTTCTTTCCAGTTTTGAACGGAAGATATTTCCTTTTTCACCATAGCCCTCTATGGGCTTCTAAATATCCCTTTGCCAATTCCACAAGAACAGCCTTAGCGAAAGGCTTCTTGAAGGGAAAGATGTAACTCTGTGAGATGAATTAACAGAACACAGAGCAGTTTCTCAGAAAGCTTCTTTCCAGTTTTGAACGGAAGATATTTCCTTTTTCACCTTAACCCTCTATGGGCTTCCAAATATCCCTTTGCCAATTCCACAAGAACAGCCTTAGGGAAAGGCTTCTTGAAGGGAAAGATGTAACTCTGTGAGATGAATGAACAGAACACAGAGCAGTTTCTCAGAAAGCTTCTTTCCAGTTTTGAACGGAAGATATTTCCTTTTTCACCATAGCCCTCTATAGGCTTCCAAATATCCCTTTGCCAATTCCACAAGAACAGCCTTAGCGAAAGGCTTCTTGAAGGGAAAGATGTAACTCTGTGGGATGAATTAACAGAACACAGAGCAGTTTCTCAGAAAGCTTCTTTCCAGTTTTGAACGGAAGATATTTCCTTTTTCACCATAGCCCTCTATGGGCTTCCAAATATCCCTTTGCCAATTCCACAAGAACAGCCTTAGCGAAAGGCTTCTTGAAGGGAAAGATGTAACTGTGTGAGATGAATTAACAGAACACAGAGCAGTTTCTCAGAAAGCTTCTTTCCAGTTTTGAACGGAAGATATTTCCTTTTTCACCATAGCACTCTATGGGCTTCCAAATATCCCTTTGCCAATTCCACAAGAACAGCCTTAGCGAAAGGCTTCTTGAAGGGAAAGATGTAACTCTGTGAGATGAATTAACAGAACACAGAGCAGTTTCTCAGAAAGCTTCTTTCCAGTTTTGAACGGAAGATATTTCCTTTTTCACCATAGCCCTCTATGGGCTTCCAAATATCCCTTTGCCAATTCCACAAGAACAGCCTTAGCGAAAGGCTTCTTGAAGGGAAAGATGTAACTCTGTGAGATGAATTAACAGAACACAGAGCAGTTTCTCAGAAAGCTTCTTTCCAGTTTTGAACGGAAGATATTTCCTTTTTCACCATAGCCCTCTATGGGCTTCCAAATATCCCTTTGCCAATTCCACAAGAACAGCCTTAGCGAAAGGCTTCTTGAAGGGAAAGATGTAACTCTGTGAGATGAATTAACAGAACACAGAGCAGTTTCTCAAAAGGCTTGTTTCCAGTTTTGAACGGAAGATATTTCCTTTTTCACCATAGCCCTCTATGGGCTTCCAAATATCCCTTTGCCAATTCCACAAGAACAGCCTTAGCGAAAGGCTTCTTGAAGGGAAAGATGTAACTCTGTGAGATGAATTAACAGAACTCAGAGCAGTTTCTCAGAAAGCTTCTTTCCAGTTTTGAACGGAAGATATTTCCTTTTTCACCATCGCCCTCTATGGGCCTCCAAATATCCCTTTGCCAATTCCACAAGAACAGCCTTAGCGAAAGGCTTCTTGAAGGGAAAGATGTAACTCTGTGAGATGAATTAACAGAACACAGAGCAGTTTCTCAGAAAGCTTCTTTCCAGTTTTGAACGGAAGATATTTCCTTTTTCACCATAGCCGTCTATGGGCTTCCAAATATCCCTTTGCCAATTCCACAAGAACAGCCTTAGCGAAAGGCTTCTTGAAGGGAAAGATGTAACTCTGTGAGATGAATTAACAGAACTCAGAGCAGTTTCTCAGAAAGCTTCTTTCCAGTTTTGAACGGAAGATATTTCCTTTTTCACCATAGCCATCTAAGGGCTTCCAAATATCCCTTTGCCAATTCCAAAAGAATACCCTTAGTGAAAGGCTTCTAGAAGGGAAAGATGTAACTCTGTGAGATGAATTAACAGAACACGGAGCGGTTTCTTACAAGGCTTGTTTCCAGTTTTGAACGGAAGATATTTCCTTTTTCACCATAGCCCTCTATGGGCTTCCAAATATCCCTTTGCCAATTCCACAAGAACAGCCTTAGCGAAAGGCTTCTTGAAGGGAAAGATGTAACTCTGTGGGATGAATTAACAGAACACAGAGCAGTTTCTCAGAAAGCTTCTTTCCAGTTTTGAACGGAAGATATTTCCTTTTTCACCATAGCCCTCTATGGGCTTCCAAATATCCCTTTGCCAATTCCACAAGAACAGCCTTAGCGAAAGGCTTCTTGAAGGGAAAGATGTAACTGTGTGAGATGAATTAACAGAACACAGAGCAGTTTCTCAGAAAGCTTCTTTCCAGTTTTGAACGGAAGATATTTCCTTTTTCACCATAGCCCTCTATGGGCTTCCAAATATCCCTTTGCCAATTCCACAAGAACAGCCTTAGCGAAAGGCTTCTTGAAGGGAAAGATGTAACTCTGTGAGATGAATTAACAGAACACAGAGCAGTTTCTCAGAAAGCTTCTTTCCAGTTTTGAACGGAAGATATTTCCTTTTTCACCATAGCCCTCTATGGGCTTCCAAATATCCCTTTGCCAATTCCACAAGAACAGCCTTAGCGAAAGGCTTCTTGAAGGGAAAGATGTAACTCTGTGAGATGAATTAACAGAACACAGAGCAGTTTCTCAAAAGGCTTGTTTCCAGTTTTGAACGGAAGATATTTCCTTTTTCACCATAGCCCTCTATGGGCTTCCAAATATCCCTTTGCCAATTCCACAAGAACAGCCTTAGCGAAAGGCTTCTTGAAGGGAAAGATGTAACTCTGTGAGATGAATTAACAGAACTCAGAGCAGTTTCTCAGAAAGCTTCTTTCCAGTTTTGAACGGAAGATATTTCCTTTTTCACCATCGCCCTCTATGGGCCTCCAAATATCCCTTTGCCAATTCCACAAGAACAGCCTTAGCGAAAGGCTTCTTGAAGGGAAAGATGTAACTCTGTGAGATGAATTAACAGAACACAGAGCAGTTTCTCAGAAAGCTTCTTTCCAGTTTTGAACGGAAGATATTTCCTTTTTCACCATAGCCGTCTATGGGCTTCCAAATATCCCTTTGCCAATTCCACAAGAACAGCCTTAGCGAAAGGCTTCTTGAAGGGAAAGATGTAACTCTGTGAGATGAATTAACAGAACTCAGAGCAGTTTCTCAGAAAGCTTCTTTCCAGTTTTGAACGGAAGATATTTCCTTTTTCACCATAGCCATCTAAGGGCTTCCAAATATCCCTTTGCCAATTCCAAAAGAATACCCTTAGTGAAAGGCTTCTAGAAGGGAAAGATGTAACTCTGTGAGATGAATTAACAGAACACGGAGCGGTTTCTTACAAGGCTTGTTTCCAGTTTTGAACGGAAGATATTTCCTTTTTCACCATAGCCCTCTATGGGCTTCCAAATATCCCTTTGCCAATTCCCCAAGAACAGCCTTAGAGAAAGGCTTCTTGAAGGGAAAGATGTACCTCTGTGAGATGAATTAACAGAACACAGAGCAGTTTCTCAGAAAGCTTCTTTCCAGTTTTGAACGGAAGATATTTCCTTTTTCACCATAGCCCTCTAAGGGCTTCCAAATATCCCTTTGCCAATTCCACAAGAACAGCCTTAGCAAAATCTTCTTGAAGGGAAAGATGTAACTCTGTGAGATGAATTAACAGAACACAGAGCAGTTTCTCAGAATGCTTCTTTCCAGTTTTGAACGGAAGATATTTCCTTTTTCACCATAGCACTCTATGGGCTTCCAAATATCCCTTTGCCAATTCCACAAGAACAGCCTTAGCGAAAGGCTTCTTGAAGGGAAAGATGTAACTCTGTGAGATGAATTAACAGAACACAGAGCAGTTTCTCAGAAAGCTTCTTTCCAGTTTTGAACGGAAGATATTTCCTTTTTCACCATAGCCCTCTATGGGCTTCCAAATATCCCTTTGCCAATTCCACAAGAACAGCCTTAGCGAAAGGCTCCTTGAAGGGAAAGATGTAACTCTGTGAGATGAATTAACAGAACACACAGCAGTTTCTCAAAAGGCTTGTTTCCAGTTTTGAACGGAAGATATTTCCTTTTTCACCATAGCCCTCTATGGGCTTCCAAATATCCCTTTGCCAATTCCACAAGAACAGCCTCAGCGAAAGGCTTCTTGAAGGGAAAGATGTAACTCTGTGAGATGAATTAACAGAACTCAGAGCAGTTTCTCAGAAAGCTTCTTTCCAGTTTTGAACGGAAGATATTTCCTTTTTCACCATCGCCCTCTATGGGCCTCCAAATATCCCTTTGCCAATTCCACAAGAACAGCCTTAGCGAAAGGCTTTTTGAAGGAAAAGATGTAACTCTGTGAGATGAATTAACAGAACACAGAGCAGTTTCTCAGAAAGCTTCTTTCCAGTTTTGAACGGAAGATATTTCCTTTTTCACCATAGCCCTCTATGGGCTTCCAAATATCCCTTTGCCAATTCCACAAGAACAGCCTTAGCGAAAGGCTTCTTGAAGGGAAAGATGTAACTCTGTGAGATGAATTAACAGAACACAGAGCAGTTTCTCAGAAAGCTTCTTTCCAGTTTTGAGCGGAAGATATTTCCTTTTTCACCATAGCCCTCTATGGGCTTCCAAATATCCCTTTGCCAATTCCACAAGAACAGCCTTAGCGAAAGGCTTCTTGAAGGGAAAGATGTAAGTCTGTGAGATGAATTAACAGAACACAGAGCAGTTTCTCAGAAAGCTTCTTTCCAGTTTTGAACGGAAGATATTTCCTTTTTCACCATAGCCCTCTATGGGCTTCCAAATATCCCTTTGCCAATCCCACAAGAACAGCCTTAGAGAAAGGCTTCTTGAAGGGAAAGATGTAACTCTGTGAGATGAATTAATACACCACAGAGCAGTTTCTCAGAAAGCTTCTCTCCAGTTTTGAACGGAAGATATTTCCTTTTTCACCATAGCCCTCTATGGGCTTCCAAATATCCCTTTGCCAATTCCACAAGAACAGCCTTAGCGAAAGGCTTCTTGAAGGGAAATATGTAACTCGGTGAGATGAATTAACAGAAAACAGAGCAGTTTCTCAGAAAGCTTCTTTCCAGTTTTGAACGGAAGATATTTCCTTTATCACCATAGCCCTCTATGGGCTTCCAAATATCCCTTTGCCAATTCCACAAGAACAGCCTTAGCGAAAGGCTTCTTGAAGGGAAAGATGTAACTCTGTGAGATGAATTAACAGAACACAGAGCAGTTTCTCAGAAAGCTTCTTTCCAGTTTTGAACGGAAGATATTTCCTTTTACACCATAGCCCTCTATGGGCTTCGAAATATCCCTTTGCCAATTCCACAAGAACAGCCTTAGCGAAAGGCTTCTTGAAGGGAAAGATGTAACTCTGTGAGATGAATTAACAGAACACAGAGCAGTTTCTCAGAAAGCTTCTTTCCAGTTTTGAACGGAAGATATTTCCTTTTTCACCATAGCCCTCTAAGGGCTTCCAAATATCCCTTTGCCAATTCCACAAGAACAGCCTTAGCAAAATCTTCTTGAAGGGAAAGATGTAACTCTGTGAGATGAATTAACAGAACACAGAGCAGTTTCTCAGAATGCTTCTTTCCAGTTTTGAACGGAAGATATTTCCTTTTTCACCATAGCCCTCTATGGGCTTCCAAATATCCCTTTTCCAATTCCACAAGAACAGCCTTAGCGAAAGGCTTCTTGAAGGGAAAGATGTAACTCTGTGAGATGAATTAACAGAACACAGAGCAGTTTCTCAGAAAGCTTCTTTCCAGTTTTGAACGGAAGATATTTCCTTTTTCACCATAGCCCTCTATGGGCTTCCAAATATCCCTTTGCCAATTCCACAAGAACAGCCTTATCGAAAGGCGTCTTGAAGGGAAAGATGTAACTCTGTGAGATGAATTAACAGAACACAGAGCAGTTTCTCAGAAAGCTTCTTTCCAGTTTTGAACGGAAGATATTTCCTTTTTCACCATAGCCCTCTATGGGCTTCCAAATATCCCTTTGCCAATTCCACAAGAACTGCCTTAGCGAAAGGCTTTTGAAGGGAAAGATGTAACTCTGTGAGATGAATTAACAGAACACAGAGCAGTTTCTCAGAAAGCTTCTTTCCAGTTTTGAACGGAAGATATTTCCTTTTTCACCATAGCCCTCTATGGGCTTCCAAATATCCCTTTGCCAATTCCACAAGAACAGCCTTAGCGAAAGGCTTCTTGAAGGGAAAGATGTAACTCTGTGAGATGAATTAACAGAACACAGAGCAGTTTCTCAGAAAGCTTCTTTCCAGTTTTGAACGGAAGATATTTCCTTTTTCACCATAGCCCTCTATGGGCTTCCAAATATCCCTTTGCCAATTCCACAAGAACAGCCTTAGCGAAAGGCTTCTTGAAGGGAAAGATGTAACACTGTGAGATGAATTAACAGAACACAGAGCAGTTTCTCAGAAAGCTTCTTTCCAGTTTTCAACGGAAGATATTTCCTTTTTCACCATAGCACTCTATGGGCTTCCAAATATCCCTTTGCCAATTCCACAAGAACAGCCTTAGCGAAAGGCTTCTTGAAGGGAAAGATGTAACTCTGTGAGATGAATTAACAGAACACAGAGCAGTTTCTCAGAAAGCTTCTTTCCAGTTTTGAACGGAAGATATTTCGTTTTTCACCATAGCCCTCTATGGGCTTCCAAATATCCCTTTGCCAATTCCACAAGAACAGCCTTAGCGAAAGACTTTTTGAAGGGAAAGATGTAACTCTGTGAAATGAATTAACGGAACACAGAGCAGTTTCTCAGAAAGCTTCTTTCCAGTTTTGAACGGAAGATATTTCCTTTTTCACCATAGCCCTCTATGGGCTTCCAAATATCCCTTTGCCAATTCCACAAGAACAGCCTTAGCGAAAGGCTTCTTGAAGGGAAAGATGTAACTCTGTGAGATGATTTAACAGAACACAGAGCAGTTTCTCAGAAAGCTTCTTTCCAGTTTTGAACGGAAGACATTTCCTTTTCCACCATAGCCCTCTATGGGCTTCCAAATATCCCTTTGCCAATTCCACAAGAACAGCCTTAGCGAAAGGCTTCTTGAAGGGAAAGATGTAACTCTGTGAGATGAATTAACAGAACACAGAGCAGTTTCTCAGAAAGTTTCTTTCCAGTTTTGACCGGAAGATATTTCCTTTTTCACCATAGCCCTCTATGGGCTTCCAAATATCCCTTTGCCAATTCCACAAGAAAAGCCTTAGCGAAAGGCTTCTTGAAGGGAAAGATGTAACTCTGTGAGATGAATTAACAGAACACAAAGCAGTTTCTCAGAAAGCTTCTTTCCAGTTTTGAACGGAAGATATTTCCTTTTTCACCATAGCCCTCTATGGGCTTCTAAATATCCCTTTGCCAATTCCACAAGAACAGCCTTAGGGAAAGGCTTCTTGAAGGGAAAGATGTAACTCTGTGAGATGAATTAACAGAACACAGAGCAGTTTCTCAGAAAGCTTCTTTCCAGTTTTGAACGGAAGATATTTCCTTTTTCACCTTAACCCTCTATGGGCTTCCAAATATCCCTTTGCCAATTCCACAACAACAGCCTTAGGGAAAGGCTTCTTGAAGGGAAAGATGTAACTCTGTGAGATGAATGAACAGAACACAGAGCAGTTTCTCAGAAAGCTTCTTTCCAGTTTTGAACGGAAGATATTTCCTTTTTCACCATAGCCCTCTATAGGCTTCCAAATATCCCTTTGCCAATTCCACAAGAACAGCCTTAGCGAAAGGCTTCTTGAAGGGAAAGATGTAACTCTGTGGGATGAATTAACAGAACACAGAGCAGTTTCTCAGAAAGCTTCTTTCCAGTTTTGAACGGAAGATATTTCCTTTTTCACCATAGCCCTCTATGGGCTTCCAAATATCCCTTTGCCAATTCCACAAGAACAGCCTTAGCGAAAGGCTTCTTGAAGGGAAAGATGTAACTGTGTGAGATGAATTAACAGAACACAGAGCAGTTTCTCAGAAAGCTTCTTTCCAGTTTTGAACGGAAGATATTTCCTTTTTCACCATAGCCCTCTATGGGCTTCCAAATATCCCTTTGCCAATTCCACAAGAACAGCCTTAGCGAAAGGCTTCTTGAAGGGAAAGATGTAACTCTGTGAGATGAATTAACAGAACACAGAGCAGTTTCTCAGAAAGCTTCTTTCCAGTTTTGAACGGAAGATATTTCCTTTTTCACCATAGCCCTCTATGGGCTTCCAAATATCCCTTTGCCAATTCCACAAGAACAGCCTTAGCGAAAGGCTTCTTGAAGGGAAAGATGTAACTCTGTGAGATGAATTAACAGAACACAGAGCAGTTTCTCAGAAAGCTTCTTTCCAGTTTTGAACGGAAGATATTTCCTTTTTCACCATAGCCCTCTATGGGCTTCCAAATATCCCTTTGCCAATTCCACAAGAACAGCCTTAGCGAAAGGCTTCTTGAAGGGAAAGATGTAACTCTGTGAGATGAATTAACAGAACACAGAGCAGTTTCTCAAAAGGCTTGTTTCCAGTTTTGAACGGAAGATATTTCCTTTTTCACCATAGCCCTCTATGGGCTTCCAAATATCCCTTTGCCAATTCCACAAGAACAGCCTTAGCGAAAGGCTTCTTGAAGGGAAAGATGTAACTCTGTGAGATGAATTAACAGAACTCAGAGCAGTTTCTCAGAAAGCTTCTTTCCAGTTTTGAACGGAAGATATTTCCTTTTTCACCATCGCCCTCTATGGGCCTCCAAATATCCCTTTGCCAATTCCACAAGAACAGCCTTAGCGAAAGGCTTCTTGAAGGGAAAGATGTAACTCTGTGAGATGAATTAACAGAACACAGAGCAGTTTCTCAGAAAGCTTCTTTCCAGTTTTGAACGGAAGATATTTCCTTTTTCACCATAGCCGTCTATGGGCTTCCAAATATCCCTTTGCCAATTCCACAAGAACAGCCTTAGCGAAAGGCTTCTTGAAGGGAAAGATGTAACTCTGTGAGATGAATTAACAGAACTCAGAGCAGTTTCTCAGAAAGCTTCTTTCCAGTTTTGAACGGAAGATATTTCCTTTTTCACCATAGCCATCTAAGGGCTTCCAAATATCCCTTTGCCAATTCCAAAAGAATACCCTTAGTGAAAGGCTTCTAGAAGGGAAAGATGTAACTCTGTGAGATGAATTAACAGAACACGGAGCGGTTTCTTACAAGGCTTGTTTCCAGTTTTGAACGGAAGATATTTCCTTTTTCACCATAGCCCTCTATGGGCTTCCAAATATCCCTTTGCCAATTCCACAAGAACAGCCTTAGCGAAAGGCTTCTTGAAGGGAAAGATGTAACTCTGTGGGATGAATTAACAGAACACAGAGCAGTTTCTCAGAAAGCTTCTTTCCAGTTTTGAACGGAAGATATTTCCTTTTTCACCATAGCCCTCTATGGGCTTCCAAATATCCCTTTGCCAATTCCACAAGAACAGCCTTAGCGAAAGGCTTCTTGAAGGGAAAGATGTAACTGTGTGAGATGAATTAACAGAACACAGAGCAGTTTCTCAGAAAGCTTCTTTCCAGTTTTGAACGGAAGATATTTCCTTTTTCACCATAGCCCTCTATGGGCTTCCAAATATCCCTTTGCCAATTCCACAAGAACAGCCTTAGCGAAAGGCTTCTTGAAGGGAAAGATGTAACTCTGTGAGATGAATTAACAGAACACAGAGCAGTTTCTCAGAAAGCTTCTTTCCAGTTTTGAACGGAAGATATTTCCTTTTTCACCATAGCCCTCTATGGGCTTCCAAATATCCCTTTGCCAATTCCACAAGAACAGCCTTAGCGAAAGGCTTCTTGAAGGGAAAGATGTAACTCTGTGAGATGAATTAACAGAACACAGAGCAGTTTCTCAGAAAGCTTCTTTCCAGTTTTGAACGGAAGATATTTCCTTTTTCACCATAGCCCTCTATGGGCTTCCAAATATCCCTTTGCCAATTCCACAAGAACAGCCTTAGCGAAAGGCTTCTTGAAGGGAAAGATGTAACTCTGTGAGATGAATTAACAGAACACAGAGCAGTTTCTCAAAAGGCTTGTTTCCAGTTTTGAACGGAAGATATTTCCTTTTTCACCATAGCCCTCTATGGGCTTCCAAATATCCCTTTGCCAATTCCACAAGAACAGCCTTAGCGAAAGGCTTCTTGAAGGGAAAGATGTAACTCTGTGAGATGAATTAACAGAACTCAGAGCAGTTTCTCAGAAAGCTTCTTTCCAGTTTTGAACGGAAGATATTTCCTTTTTCACCATCGCCCTCTATGGGCCTCCAAATATCCCTTTGCCAATTCCACAAGAACAGCCTTAGCGAAAGGCTTCTTGAAGGGAAAGATGTAACTCTGTGGGATGAATTAACAGAACACAGAGCAGTTTCTCAGAAAGCTTCTTTCCAGTTTTGAACGGAAGATATTTCCTTTTTCACCATAGCCCTCTATGGGCTTCCAAATATCCCTTTGCCAATTCCACAAGAACAGCCTTAGCGAAAGGCTTCTTGAAGGGAAAGATGTAACTGTGTGAGATGAATTAACAGAACACAGAGCAGTTTCTCAGAAAGCTTCTTTCCAGTTTTGAACGGAAGATATTTCCTTTTTCACCATAGCCCTCTATGGGCTTCCAAATATCCCTTTGCCAATTCCACAAGAACAGCCTTAGCGAAAGGCTTCTTGAAGGGAAAGATGTAACTCTGTGAGATGAATTAACAGAACACAGAGCAGTTTCTCAGAAAGCTTCTTTCCAGTTTTGAACGGAAGATATTTCCTTTTTCACCATAGCCCTCTATGGGCTTCCAAATATCCCTTTGCCAATTCCACAAGAACAGCCTTAGCGAAAGGCTTCTTGAAGGGAAAGATGTAACTCTGTGAGATGAATTAACAGAACACAGAGCAGTTTCTCAGAAAGCTTCTTTCCAGTTTTGAACGGAAGATATTTCCTTTTTCACCATAGCCCTCTATGGGCTTCCAAATATCCCTTTGCCAATTCCACAAGAACAGCCTTAGCGAAAGGCTTCTTGAAGGGAAAGATGTAACTCTGTGAGATGAATTAACAGAACACAGAGCAGTTTCTCAAAAGGCTTGTTTCCAGTTTTGAACGGAAGATATTTCCTTTTTCACCATAGCCCTCTATGGGCTTCCAAATATCCCTTTGCCAATTCCACAAGAACAGCCTTAGCGAAAGGCTTCTTGAAGGGAAAGATGTAACTCTGTGAGATGAATTAACAGAACTCAGAGCAGTTTCTCAGAAAGCTTCTTTCCAGTTTTGAACGGAAGATATTTCCTTTTTCACCATCGCCCTCTATGGGCCTCCAAATATCCCTTTGCCAATTCCACAAGAACAGCCTTAGCGAAAGGCTTCTTGAAGGGAAAGATGTAACTCTGTGAGATGAATTAACAGAACACAGAGCAGTTTCTCAGAAAGCTTCTTTCCAGTTTTGAACGGAAGATATTTCCTTTTTCACCATAGCCGTCTATGGGCTTCCAAATATCCCTTTGCCAATTCCACAAGAACAGCCTTAGCGAAAGGCTTCTTGAAGGGAAAGATGTAACTCTGTGAGATGAATTAACAGAACTCAGAGCAGTTTCTCAGAAAGCTTCTTTCCAGTTTTGAACGGAAGATATTTCCTTTTTCACCATAGCCATCTAAGGGCTTCCAAATATCCCTTTGCCAATTCCAAAAGAATACCCTTAGTGAAAGGCTTCTAGAAGGGAAAGATGTAACTCTGTGAGATGAATTAACAGAACACGGAGCGGTTTCTTACAAGGCTTGTTTCCAGTTTTGAACGGAAGATATTTCCTTTTTCACCATAGCCCTCTATGGGCTTCCAAATATCCCTTTGCCAATTCCACAAGAACAGCCTTAGCGAAAGGCTTCTTGAAGGGAAAGATGTAACTCTGTGGGATGAATTAACAGAACACAGAGCAGTTTCTCAGAAAGCTTCTTTCCAGTTTTGAACGGAAGATATTTCCTTTTTCACCATAGCCCTCTATGGGCTTCCAAATATCCCTTTGCCAATTCCACAAGAACAGCCTTAGCGAAAGGCTTCTTGAAGGGAAAGATGTAACTGTGTGAGATGAATTAACAGAACACAGAGCAGTTTCTCAGAAAGCTTCTTTCCAGTTTTGAACGGAAGATATTTCCTTTTTCACCATAGCCCTCTATGGGCTTCCAAATATCCCTTTGCCAATTCCACAAGAACAGCCTTAGCGAAAGGCTTCTTGAAGGGAAAGATGTAACTCTGTGAGATGAATTAACAGAACACAGAGCAGTTTCTCAGAAAGCTTCTTTCCAGTTTTGAACGGAAGATATTTCCTTTTTCACCATAGCCCTCTATGGGCTTCCAAATATCCCTTTGCCAATTCCACAAGAACAGCCTTAGCGAAAGGCTTCTTGAAGGGAAAGATGTAACTCTGTGAGATGAATTAACAGAACACAGAGCAGTTTCTCAGAAAGCTTCTTTCCAGTTTTGAACGGAAGATATTTCCTTTTTCACCATAGCCCTCTATGGGCTTCCAAATATCCCTTTGCCAATTCCACAAGAACAGCCTTAGCGAAAGGCTTCTTGAAGGGAAAGATGTAACTCTGTGAGATGAATTAACAGAACACAGAGCAGTTTCTCAAAAGGCTTGTTTCCAGTTTTGAACGGAAGATATTTCCTTTTTCACCATAGCCCTCTATGGGCTTCCAAATATCCCTTTGCCAATTCCACAAGAACAGCCTTAGCGAAAGGCTTCTTGAAGGGAAAGATGTAACTCTGTGAGATGAATTAACAGAACTCAGAGCAGTTTCTCAGAAAGCTTCTTTCCAGTTTTGAACGGAAGATATTTCCTTTTTCACCATCGCCCTCTATGGGCCTCCAAATATCCCTTTGCCAATTCCACAAGAACAGCCTTAGCGAAAGGCTTCTTGAAGGGAAAGATGTAACTCTGTGAGATGAATTAACAGAACACAGAGCAGTTTCTCAGAAAGCTTCTTTCCAGTTTTGAACGGAAGATATTTCCTTTTTCACCATAGCCGTCTATGGGCTTCCAAATATCCCTTTGCCAATTCCACAAGAACAGCCTTAGCGAAAGGCTTCTTGAAGGGAAAGATGTAACTCTGTGAGATGAATTAACAGAACTCAGAGCAGTTTCTCAGAAAGCTTCTTTCCAGTTTTGAACGGAAGATATTTCCTTTTTCACCATAGCCATCTAAGGGCTTCCAAATATCCCTTTGCCAATTCCAAAAGAATACCCTTAGTGAAAGGCTTCTAGAAGGGAAAGATGTAACTCTGTGAGATGAATTAACAGAACACGGAGCGGTTTCTTACAAGGCTTGTTTCCAGTTTTGAACGGAAGATATTTCCTTTTTCACCATAGCCCTCTATGGGCTTCCAAATATCCCTTTGCCAATTCCCCAAGAACAGCCTTAGAGAAAGGCTTCTTGAAGGGAAAGATGTACCTCTGTGAGATGAATTAACAGAACACAGAGCAGTTTCTCAGAAAGCTTCTTTCCAGTTTTGAACGGAAGATATTTCCTTTTTCACCATAGCCCTCTAAGGGCTTCCAAATATCCCTTTGCCAATTCCACAAGAACAGCCTTAGCAAAATCTTCTTGAAGGGAAAGATGTAACTCTGTGAGATGAATTAACAGAACACAGAGCAGTTTCTCAGAATGCTTCTTTCCAGTTTTGAACGGAAGATATTTCCTTTTTCACCATAGCACTCTATGGGCTTCCAAATATCCCTTTGCCAATTCCACAAGAACAGCCTTAGCGAAAGGCTTCTTGAAGGGAAAGATGTAACTCTGTGAGATGAATTAACAGAACACAGAGCAGTTTCTCAGAAAGCTTCTTTCCAGTTTTGAACGGAAGATATTTCCTTTTTCACCATAGCCCTCTATGGGCTTCCAAATATCCCTTTGCCAATTCCACAAGAACAGCCTTAGCGAAAGGCTCCTTGAAGGGAAAGATGTAACTCTGTGAGATGAATTAACAGAACACACAGCAGTTTCTCAAAAGGCTTGTTTCCAGTTTTGAACGGAAGATATTTCCTTTTTCACCATAGCCCTCTATGGGCTTCCAAATATCCCTTTGCCAATTCCACAAGAACAGCCTCAGCGAAAGGCTTCTTGAAGGGAAAGATGTAACTCTGTGAGATGAATTAACAGAACTCAGAGCAGTTTCTCAGAAAGCTTCTTTCCAGTTTTGAACGGAAGATATTTCCTTTTTCACCATCGCCCTCTATGGGCCTCCAAATATCCCTTTGCCAATTCCACAAGAACAGCCTTAGCGAAAGGCTTCTTGAAGGGAAAGATGTAACTCTGTGAGATGAATTAACAGAACACAGAGCAGTTTCTCAGAAAGCTTTTTTCCAGTTTTGAACGGAAGATATTTCCTTTTTCACCATAGCCCTCTATGGGCTTCCAAATATCCCTTTGCCAATTCCACAAGAACAGCCTTAGCGAAAGGCTTCTTGAAGGGAAAGATGTAACTCTGTGAGATGAATTAACAGAACTCAGAGCAGTTTCTCAGAAAGCTTCTTTCCAGTTTTGAACGGAAGATATTTCCTTTTTCACCATAGCCATCTAAGGGCTTCCAAATATCCCTTTGCCAATTCCAAAAGAATACCCTTAGTGAAAGGCTTCTAGAAGGGAAAGATGTAACTCTGTGAGATGAATTAACAGAACACGGAGCGGTTTCTTACAAGGCTTGTTTCCAGTTTTGAACGGAAGATATTTCCTTTTTCACCATAGCCCTCTATGGGCTTCCAAATATCCCTTTGCCAATTCCCCAAGAACAGCCTTAGAGAAAGGCTTCTTGAAGGGAAAGATGTAACTCTGTGAGATGAATTAACAGAACACAGAGCAGTTTCTCAGAAAGCTTCTTTCCAGTTTTGAACGGAAGATATTTCCTTTTTCACCATAGCCCTCTAAGGGCTTCCAAATATCCCTTTGCCAATTCCACAAGAACAGCCTTAGCAAAATCTTCTTGAAGGGAATGATGTAACTCTGTGAGATGAATTAACAGAACACAGAGCAGTTTCTCAGAATGCTTCTTTCCAGTTTTGAACGGAAGATATTTCCTTTTTCACCATAGCCCTCTATGGGCTTCCAAATATCCCTTTGCCAATTCCACAAGAACATCCTTAGCGAAAGGCTTCTTGAAGGGAAAGATGTAACTCTGTGAGATGAATTAACAGAACACAGAGCAGTTTCTCAGAAAGCTTCTTTCCAGTTTTGAACGGAAGATATTTCCTTTTTCACCATAGCCCTCTATGGGCTTCCAAATATCCCTTTGCCAATTCCACAAGAACAGCCTTAGCGAAAGGCTTCTTGAAGGGAAAGATGTAACTCTGTGAGATGAATTAACAGAACACAGAGCAGTTTCTCAGAAAGCTTCTTTCCAGTTTTGAACGGAAGATATTTCCTTTTTCACCATAGCCCTCTATGGGCTTCCAAATATCCCTTTGCCAATTCCACAAGAACAGCCTTAGCGAAAGGCTTCTTGAAGGGAAAGATGTAACTCTGTGAGATGAATTAACAGAACACAGAGCAGTTTCTCAAAAGGCTTGTTTCCAGTTTTGAACGGAAGATATTTCCTTTTTCACCATAGCCCTCTATGGGCTTCCAAATATCCCTTTGCCAATTCCACAAGAACAGCCTTAGCGAAAGGCTTCTTGAAGGGAAAGATGTAACTCTGTGAGATGAATTAACAGAACTCAGAGCAGTTTCTCAGAAAGCTTCTTTCCAGTTTTGAACGGAAGATATTTCCTTTTTCACCATCGCCCTCTATGGGCCTCCAAATATCCCTTTGCCAATTCCACAAGAACAGCCTTAGCGAAAGGCTTCTTGAAGGGAAAGATGTAACTCTGTGAGATGAATTAACAGAACACAGAGCAGTTTCTCAGAAAGCTTCTTTCCAGTTTTGAACGGAAGATATTTCCTTTTTCACCATTGCCGTCTATGGGCTTCCAAATATCCCTTTGCCATTTCCACAAGAACAGCCTTAGCGAAAGGCTTCTTGAAGGGAAAGATGTAACTCTGTGAGATGAATTAACAGAACTCAGAGCAGTTTCTCAGAAAGCTTCTTTCCAGTTTTGAACGGAAGATATTTCCTTTTTCACCATAGCCATCTAAGGGCTTCCAAATATCCCTTTGCCAATTCCACAAGAACAGGCTTAGCGAAAGGCTTCTTGAAGGGAAAGATGTAACTCTGTGAGATGAATTAACAGAACACAGAGCAGTTTCTCAGAAAGCTTCTTTCCAGTTTTGAACGGAAGATAATTCCTTTTTCACCATAGCCCTCTATGGGCTTCCAAATATCCCTTTGCCAATTCCACAAGAACAGCCTTAGCGAAAGGCTTTTTGAAGGAAAAGATGTAACTCCGTGAGATGAATTAACAGAACACAGAGCAGTTTCTCAGAAAGCGTCTTTCCAGTTTTGAACGGAAGATATTTCCTTTTTCACCATAGCCCTCTATGGGCTTCCAAATATCCCTTTGCCAATTCCACAAGAACAGCCTTAGCGAAAGGCTTCTTGAAGGGAAAGATGTAACTGTGTGAGATGAATTAACAGAACACAGAGCAGTTTCTCAGAAAGCTTCTTTCCAGTTTTGAACGGAAGATATTTCCTTTTTCACCATAGCCCTCTATGGGCTTCCAAATATCCCTTTTCCAATTCCACAAGAACAGGCTTAGCGAAAGGCTTCTTGAAGGGAAAGATGTAACTCTGTGAGATGAATTAACAGAACACAGAGCAGTTTCTCAGAAAGCTTCTTTCCAGTTTTGAACGGAAGATAATTCCTTTTTCACCATAGCCCTCTATGGGCTTCCAAATATCCCTTTGCCAATTCCACAAGAACAGCCTTAGCGAAAGGCTTTTTGAAGGAAAAGATGTAACTCCGTGAGATGAATTAACAGAACACAGAGCAGTTTCTCAGAAAGCGTCTTTCCAGTTTTGAACGGAAGATATTTCCTTTTTCACCATAGCCCTCTATGGGCTTCCAAATATCCCTTTTCCAATTCCACAAGAACAGCCTTAGCGAAAGGCTTCTTGAAGGGAAAGATGTAACTCTGTGAGATGAATTAACAGAACACAGAGCAGTTTCTCAGAAAGCTTCTTTCCAGTTTTGAACGGAAGATATTTCCTTTTTCACCATAGCCCTCTATGGGCTTCCAAATATCCCTTTGCCAATTCCACAAGAACAGCCTTATCGAAAGGCGTCTTGAAGGGAAAGATGTAACTCTGTGAGATGAATTAACAGAACACAGAGCAGTTTCTCAGAAAGCTTCTTTCCAGTTTTGAACGGAAGATATTTCCTTTTTCACCATAGCCCTCTATGGGCTTCCAAATATCCCTTTGCCAATTCCACAAGAACAGCCTTAGCGAAAGGCTTCTTGAAGGGAAAGATGTAACTCTGTGAGATGAATTAACAGAACACAGAGCAGTTTCTCAGAAAGCTTCTTTCCAGTTTTGAACGGAAGATATTTCCTTTTTCACCATAGCCCTCTATGGGCTTCCAAATATCCCTTTGCCAATTCCACAAGAACAGCCTTAGCGAAAGGCTTCTTGAAGGGAAAGATGTAACTGTGTGAGATGAATTAACAAAACACAGAGCAGTTTCTCAGAAAGCTTCTTTCCAGTTTTGAACGGAAGATATTTCCTTTTTCACCATAGCCCTCTATGGGCTTCCAAATATCCCTTTGCCAATTCCACAAGAACAGCCTTAGCGAAAGCCTTCTTGAAGGGAAAGATGTAACACTGTGAGATGAATTAACAGAACACAGAGCAGTTTCTCAGAAAGCTTCTTTCCAGTTTTGAACGGAAGATATTTCCTTTTTCACCATAGCCCTCTATGGGCTTCCAAATATCCCTTTGCCAATTCCACAAGAACAGCCTTAGCGAAAGGCTTCTTGAAGGGAAAGATGTAACTCTGTGAGATGAATTAACAGAACACAGAGCAGTTTCTCAGAAAGCTTCTTTCCAGTTTTGAACGGAAGATATTTCGTTTTTCACCATAGCCCTCTATGGGCTTCCAAATATCCCTTTGCCAATTCCACAAGAACAGCCTTAGCGAAAGACTTTTTGAAGGGAAAGATGTAACTCTGTGAAATGAATTAACGGAACACAGAGCAGTTTCTCAGAAAGCTTCTTTCCAGTTTTGAACGGAAGATATTTCCTTTTTCACCATAGCCCTCTATGGGCTTCTAAATATCCCTTTGCCAATTCCACAAGAACAGCCTTAGCGAAAGGGTTCTTGAAGGGAAAGATGTAACTCTGTGAGATGAATTAACAGAACACAGAGCAGTTTCTCAGAAAGCTTCTTTCCAGTTTTGAACGGAAGGTATTTCCTTTTTCACCTTAACCCTCTATGGGCTTCCAAATATCCCTTTGCCAATTCCACAAGAACAGCCTTAGGGAAAGGCTTCTTGAAGGGAAAGATGTAACTCTGTGAGATGAATGAACAGAACACAAAGCAGTTTCTCAGAAAGCTTCTTTCCAGTTTTGAACGGAAGATATTTCCTTTTTCACCATAGCCCTCTATAGGCTTCCAAATATCCCTTTGCCAATTCCACAAGAACAGCCTTAGCGAAAGGCTTCTTGAAGGGAAAGATGTAACTCTGTGGGATGAATTAACAGAACACAGAGCAGTTTCTCAGAAAGCTTCTTTCCAGTTTTGAACGGAAGATATTTCCTTTTTCACGATAGCCCTCTATGGGCTTCCAAATATCCCTTTGCCAATTCCACAAGAACAGCCTTAGCGAAAGGCTTCTTGAAGGGAAAGATGTAACTGTGTGAGATGAATTAACAGAACACAGAGCAGTTTCTCAGAAAGCTTCTTTCCAGTTTTGAACGGAAGATATTTCCTTTTTCACCATAGCCCTCTATGGGCTTCCAAATATCCCTTTGCCAATTCCACAAGAACAGCCTTAGCGAAAGGCTTCTTGAAGGGAAAGATGTAACTCTGTGAGATGAATTAACAGAACACAGAGCAGTTTCTCAGAAAGCTTCTTTCCAGTTTTGAACGGAAGATATTTCCTTTTTCACCATAGCCCTCTATGGGCTTCCAAATATCCCTTTGCCAATTCCACAAGAACAGCCTTAGCGAAAGGCTTCTTGAAGGGAAAGATGTAACTCTGTGAGATGAATTAACAGAACACAGAGCAGTTTCTCAGAAAGCTTCTTTCCAGTTTTGAACGGAAGATATTTCCTTTTTCACCATAGCCCTCTATGGGCTTCCAAATATCCCTTTGCCAATTCCACAAGAACAGCCTTAGCGAAAGGCTTTTTGAAGGAAAAGATGTAACTCCGTTAGATGAATTAACAGAACACAGAGCAGTTTCTCAGAAAGCTTCTTTCCAGTTTTGAACGGAAGATATTTCCTTTTTCACCATAGCCCTCTATGGGCTTCCAAATATCCCTTTGCCAATTCCACAAGAACAGCCTTAGCGAAAGGCTTCTTGAAGGGAAAGATGTAACTCTGTGAGATGAATTAACAGAACACAGAGCAGTTTCTCAGAAAGCTTCTTTCCAGTTTTGAACGGAAGATATTTCTTTTTTCACCATAGCCCTCTATGGGCTTCCAAATATCCCTTTGCCAATCCCACAAGAACAGCCTTAGCGAAAGGCTTCTTGAAGGGAAAGATGTAACTCTGTAAGATGAATTAATACACCACAGAGCAGTTTCTCAGAAAGCTTTTTTCCAGTTTTGAACGGAAGATATTTCCTTTTTCACCTTAACCCTCTATGGGCTTCCAAATATCCCTTTGCCAATTCCACAAGAACAGCCTTAGCGAAAGGCTTCTTGAAGGGAAAGATGTAACTCTGTGAGATGAATGAACAGAACACAGAGCAGTTTCTCAGAAAGCTTCTTTCCAGTTTTGAACGGAAGATATTTCCTTTTTCACCATAGCCCTCTATGGGCTTCCAAATATCCCTTTGCCAATTCCACAAGAACAGCCTTAGCGAAAGGCTTCTTGAAGGGAAAGATGTAACTCTGTGAGATGAATTAACAGAACACAGAGCAGTTTCTCAGAAAGCTTCTTTCCAGTTTTGAACGGAAGATATTTCCTTTTTCACCATAGCCCTCTATGGGCTTCCAAATATCCCTTTGCCAATTCCACAAGAACAGCCTTAGCGAAAGGCTTCTCGAAGGGAAAGATGTAACAGTGTGAGATGAATTAACAGAACACAGAGCAGTTTCTCAGAAAGCTTCTTTCCAGTTTTGAACGGAAGATATTTCCTTTTTCACCATAGACCTCTATGGGCTTCCAAATATCCCTTTGCCAATTCCACAAGAACAGCCTTCGCGAAAGGCTTCTTGAAGGGAAAGATGTAACTCTGTGAGATGAATTAACAGAACACAGAGCAGTTTCTCAGAAAGCTTCTTTCCAGTTTTGAACGGAAGATATTTCCTTTTTCACCATAGCCCTCTATGATCTTCCAAATATCCCTTTGCCAATTCCACAAGAACAGCCTTAGCGAAAGGCTTCTTGAAGGGAAAGATGTAACTCTGTGAGATGAATTAACAGAACACAGAGCAGTTTCTCAGAAAGCTTCTTTCCAGTTTTGAACGGAGGATATTTCCTTTTTCACCATAGCCCTCTAGGGGCTTCCAAATATCCCTTTGCCAATTCCACAAGAACAGCCTTAGCGAAAGGCTTCTTGAAGGGAAAGATGTAACTCTGTGAGATGAATTAACAGAACACAGAGCAGTTTCTCAGAAAGCTTCTTTCCAGTTTTGAACGGAAGATATTTCCTTTTTCACCATAGCCCTCTATAGGCTTCCAAATATCCCTTTGCCAATTCCACAAGAACAGCCTTATCGAAAGGCTTCTTGAAGGGAAAGATGTAACTCTGTGAGATGAATGAACAGAACACAGAGCGGTTTCTCAGAAAGCTTCTTTCCAGTTTTGAACGGAAGATATTTCCTTTTTCACCATAGCCCTCTATGGTCTTCCAAATAGCCCTTTGCCAATTCCACAAGAACTGCCTTAGCGAAAGGCTTCTTGAAGGGAAAGTTGTAACTCTGTGAGATGAATTAACAGAACACAGAGCAGTTTCTCAGAAAGCTTCTTTCCAGTTTTGAACGGAAGATATTTCCTTTTTCACCATAGCCCTCTATGGGCTTCCAAATATCCCTTTTCCAATTCCACAAGAACAGGCTTAGCCAAAGGCTTCTTGAAGGGAAAGATGTAACTCTGTGAGATGAATTAACAGAACACAGAGCAGTTTCTCAGAAAGCTTCTTTCCAGTTTTGAACGGAAGATAATTCCTTTTTCACGATAGCCCTCTATGGGCTTCCAAATATCCCTTTGCCAATACCACAAGAACAGCCTTAGCGAAAGGCTTTTTGAAGGAAAAGATGTAACTCCGTGAGATGAATTAACAGAACACAGAGCAGTTTCTCAGAAAGCTTCTTTCCAGTTTTGAACGGAAGATATTTCCTTTTTCACCATAGCCCTCTATGGGCTTCCAAATATCCCTTTGCCAATTCCACAAGAACAGCCTTAGCGAAAGGCTTCTTGAAGGGAAAGATGTAACTCTGTGAGATGAATTAACAGAACACAGAGCAGTTTCTCAGAAAGCTTCTTTCCAGTTTTGAACGGAAGATATTTCCTTTTTCACCATAGCCCTCTATGGGCTTCCAAATATCCCTTTGCCAATCCCACAAGAACAGCCTTAGCGAAAGGCTTCTTGAAGGGAAAGATGTAACTCTGTGAGATGAATTAATACACCACAGAGCAGTTTCTCAGAAAGCTTCTTTCCAGTTTTGAACGGAAGATATTTCCTTTTTCACCTTAACCCTCTATGGGCTTCCAAATATCCCTTTGCCAATTCCACAAGAACAGCCTTAGGGAAAGGCTTCTTGAAGGGAAAGATGTAACTCTGTGAGATGAATGAACAGAACACAGAGCAGTTTCTCAGAAAGCTTCTTTCCAGTTTTGAACGGAAGATATTTCCTTTTTCACCATAGCCCTCTATGGGCTTCCAAATATCCCTTTGCCAATTCCACAAGAACAGCCTTAGCCAAAGGCTTCTTGAAGGGAAAGATGTAACTCTGTGAGATGAATTAACAGAACACAGAGCAGTTTCTCAGAAAGCTTCTTTCCAGTTTTGAACGGAAGATATTTCGTTTTTCACCATAGCCCTCTATGGGCTTCCAAATATCCCTTTGCCAATTCCACAAGAACAGCCTTAGCGAAAGGCTTCTTGAAGGGAAAGATGTAACTGTGTGAGATGAATTAACAGAACACAGAGCAGTTTCTCAGAAAGCTTCTTTCCAGTTTTGAACGGAAGATATTTGCTTTTTCACCATAGCCCTCTATGGGCTTCCAAATATCCCTTTGCCAATTCCACAAGAACAGCCTTAGCGAAAGGCTTCTTGAAGGGAAAGATGTAACTCTGTGAGATGAATTAACAGAACACAGAGCAGTTTCTCAGAAAGCTTCTTTCCAATTTTGAACGGAAGATATTTCCTTTTTCACCATAGCCCTCTATGGGCTTCCAAATATCCCTTTGCCAATTCCACAAGAACAGCCTTAGCGAAAGGTTTCTTGAAGGGAAAGATGTAACTCTGTGAGATGAATTAACAGAACACAGAGCAGTTTCTCAGAAAGTTTCTTTCCAGTTTTGACCGGAAGATATATCCTTTTTCACCATAGCCCTCTATGGGCTTCCAAATATCCCTTTGCCAATTCCACAAGAACAGCCTTAGCGAAAGGCTTCTTGAAGGGAAAGATGTAACTCTGTGAGATGAATTAACAGAACACAGAGCAGTTTCTCAGAAAGCTTCTTTCCAGTTTTGAACGGAAGATATTTCCTTTTTCACCATAGCCCTCTATGGGCTTCTAAATATCCCTTTGCCAATTCCACAAGAACAGCCTTATCGAAAGGCTTCTTGAAGGGAAAGATGTAACTCTGTGAGATGAATTAACAGAACACAGAGCAGTTTCTCAGAAAGCTTTTTTCCAGTTTTGAACGGAAGATATTTCCTTTTTCACCTTAACCCTCTATGGGCTTCCAAATATCCCTTTGCCAATTCCACAAGAACAGCCTTAGGGAAAGGCTTCTTGAAGGGAAAGATGTAACTCTGTGAGATGAATGAACAGAACACAGAGCAGTTTCTCAGAAAGCTTCTTTCCAGTTTTGAACGGAAGATATTTCCTTTTTCACCATAGCCCTCTATAGGCTTCCAAATATCCCTTTGCCGATTCCACAAGAACAGCCTTAGCGAAAGGCTTCTTGAAGGGAAAGATGTAACTCTGTGGGATGAATTAACAGAACACAGAGCAGTTTCTCAGAAAGCTTCTTTCCAGTTTTGAACGGAAGATATTTCCTTTTTCACCATAGCCCTCTATGGGCTTCCAAATATCCCTTTGCCAATTCCACAAGAACAGCCTTAGCGAAAGGCTTCTTGAAGGGAAAGATGTAACTGTGTGAGATGAATTAACAGAACACAGAGCAGTTTCTCAGAAAGCTTCTTTCCAGTTTTGAACGGAAGATATTTCCTTTTTCACCATAGCCCTCTATGGGCTTCCAAATATCCCTTTGCCAATTCCACAAGAACAGCCTTAGCGAAAGGCTTCTTGAAGGGAAAGATGTAACTCTGTGAGATGAATTAACAGAACACAGAGCAGTTTCTCAGAAAGCTTCTTTCCAGTTTTGAACGGAAGATATTTTCTTTTTCACCGTAGCCCTCTATGGGCTTCCAAATATCCCTTTGCCAATTCCACAAGAACAGCCTTAGCGAAAGGCTTCTTGAAGGGAAAGATGTAACTCCGTGAGATGAATTAACAGAACACAGAGCAGTTTCTCAGAAAGCTTCTTTCCAGTTTTGAACGGAAGAGATATTTCCTTTTTCACCATAGCCCTCTATGGGCTTCCAAATATCCCTTTGCCAATTCCACAAGAACAGCCTTAGCGAAAGGCTTCTTGAAGGGAAAGATGTAACTCTGTGAGATGAATTAACAGAACAGAGAGCAGTTTCTCAAAATTCTTGTTTCCAGTTTTGAACGGAAGATATTTCCTTTTTCACCATAGCCCTCTATGGGCTTCCAAATATCCCTTTGCCAATTCCACAAGAACAGCCTTAGCGAAAGGCTTCTTGAAGGGAAAGATGTAACTCTGTGAGATGAATTAACAGAACTCAGAGCAGTTTCTCAGAAAGCTTCTTTCCAGTTTTGAACGGAAGATATTTCGTTTTTCACCATAGCCCTCTATGGGCTTCCAAATATCCCTTTGCCAATTCCACAAGAACAGCCTTAGCGAAAGGCTTCTTGAAGGGAAAGATGTAACTCTGTGAGATGAATTAACAGAACACAGAGCAGTTTCTCAGAAAGCTTCTTTCCAGTTTTGAACGGAAGATATTTCCTTTTTCACCATAGCCGTCTATGGGCTTCCAAATATCCCTTTGCCAATTCCACAAGAACAGCCTTAGCGAAAGGCTTCTTGAAGGGAAAGATGTAACTCTGTGAGATGAATTAACAGAACTCAGAGCAGTTTCTCAGAAAGCTTCTTTCCAGTTTTGAACGGAAGATATTTCCTTTTTCACCATAGCCATCTAAGGGCTTCCAAATATCCCTTTGCCAATTCCAAAAGAATACCCTTAGTGAAAGGCTTCTAGAAGGGAAAGATGTAACTCTGTGAGATGAATTAACAGAACACGGAGCGGTTTCTTACAAGGCTTGTTTCCAGTTTTGAACGGAAGATATTTAATTTTTCACCATAGCCCTCTAAGGGCTTCCAAATATCCCTTTGCCAATTCCCCAAGAACAGCCTTAGAGAAAGGCTTCTTGAAGGGAAAGATGTAACTCTGTGAGATGAATTAACAGAACACAGAGCAGTTTCTCAGAAAGCTTCTTTCCAGTTTTGAACGGAAGATATTTCCTTTTTCACCATAGCCCTCTAAGGGCTTCCAAATATCCCTTTGCCAATTCCACAAGAACAGCCTTAGCGAAAGGCTTCTTGAAGGGAAAGATGTAACTCTGTGAGATGAATTAACAGAACACAGAGCAGTTTCTCAGAAAGCTTCTTTCCAGTTTTGAACGGAAGATATTTCCTTTTTCACCATAGCCCTCTATGGGCTTCCAAATATCCCTTTGCCAATTCCACAAGAACAGCCTTAGCGAAAGGATTCTTGAAGGGAAAGATGTAACTCTGTGAGATGAATTAACAGAACACAGAGCAGTTTCTCAAAAGGCTTGTTTCCAGTTTTGAACGGAAGATATTTCCTTTTTCACCATAGCCCTCTATGGGCTTCCAAATATCCCTTTGCCAATTCCACAAGAACAGCCTCAGCGAAAGGCTTCTTGAAGGGAAAGATGTAACTCTGTGAGATAAATTAACAGAACTCAGAGCAGTTTCTCAGAAAGCTTCTTTCCAGTTTTGAACGGAAGATATTTCCTTTTTCACCATCGCCCTCTATGGGCCTCCAAATATCCCTTTGCCAATTCCACAAGAACAGCCTTAGCGAAAGGCTTCTTGAAGGGAAAGATGTAACTCTGTGAGATGAATTAACAGAACACAGAGCAGTTTCTCAGAAAGCTTCTTTCCACTTTTGAAGGAAAGATATTTCCTTTTTCAACATAGCCGTCTATGGGCTTCCAAATATCCCTTTGCCAATTCCACAAGAACAGCCTTAGCGAAAGGCTTCTTGAAGGGAAAGATGTAACTCTGTGAGATGAATTAACAGAACTCAGAGCAGTTTCTCAGAAAGCTTCTTTCCAGTTTTGAACGGAAGATATTTCCTTTTTCACCATAGCCATCTAAGGGCTTCCAAATATCCCTTTGCCAATTCCAAAAGAATACCCTTAGTGAAAGGCTTCTAGAAGGGAAAGATGTAACTCTGTGAGATGAATTAACAGAACACGGAGCGGTTTCTTACAAGGCTTGTTTCCAGTTTTGAACGGAAGATATTTCCTTTTTCACCATAGCCCTCTATGGGCTTCCAAATATCCCTTTGCCAATTCCCCAAGAACAGCCTTAGAGAAAGGCTTCTTGAAGGGAAAGATGTAACTCTCTGAGATGAATTAACAGAACACAGAGCAGTTTCTCAGAATGCTTCTTTCCAGTTTTGAACGGAAGATATTTCCTTTTTCACCATAGCCCTCTAAGGGCTTCCAAATATCCCTTTGCCAATTCCACAAGAACAGCCTTAGCAAAATCTTCTTGAAGGGAATGATGTAACTCTGTGAGATGAATTAACAGAACACAGAGCAGTTTCTCAGAATGCTTCTTTCCAGTTTTGAACGGAAGATATTTCCTTTTTCACCATAGCCCTCTATGGGCTTCCAAATATCCCTTTGCCAATTCCACAAGAACATCCTTAGCGAAAGGCTTCTTGAAGGGAAAGATGTAACTCTGTGAGATGAATTAACAGAACACAGAGCAGTTTCTCAGAAAGCTTCTTTCCAGTTTTGAACGGAAGATATTTCCTTTTTCACCATAGCCCTCTATGGGCTTCCAAATATCCCTTTGCCAATTCCACAAGAACAGCCTTAGCGAAAGGCTTCTTGAAGGGAAAGATGTAACTCTGTGAGATGAATTAACAGAACACAGAGCAGTTTCTCAGAAAGCTTCTTTCCAGTTTTGAACGGAAGATATTTCCTTTTTCACCATCGCCCTCTATGGGCCTCCAAATATCCCTTTGCCAATTCCACAAGAACAGCCTTAGCGAAAGGCTTCTTGAAGGGAAAGATGTAACTCTGTGAGATGAATTAACAGAACACAGAGCAGTTTCTCAGAAAGCTTCTTTCCAGTTTTGAACGGAAGATATTTCCTTTTTCACCATAGCACTCTATGGGCTTCCAAATATCCCTTTGCCATTTCCACAAGAACAGCCTTAGCGAAAGGCTTCTTGAAGGGAAAGATGTAACTCTGTGAGATGAATTAACAGAACTCAGAGCAGTTTCTCAGAAAGCTTCTTTCCAGTTTTGAACGGAAGATATTTCCTTTTTCGCCATAGCCATCTAAGGGATTCCAAATATCCCTTTGCCAATTCCAAAAGAATACCCTTAGTGAAAGGCTTCTAGAAGGGAAAGATGTAACTCTGTGAGATGAATTAACAGAACACGGAGCGGTTTCTTACAAGGCTTGTTTCCAGTTTTGAACGGAAGATATTTCCTTTTTCACCATAGCCCTCTATGGGCTTCCAAATATCCCTTTGCCAATTCCCCAAGAACAGCCTTAGAGAAAGGCTTCTTGAAGGGAAAGATGTAACTCTGTGAGATGAATTAACAGAACACAGAGCAGTTTCTCAGAAAGCTTCTTTCCAGTTTTGAACGGAAGATATTTCCTTTTTCACCTTAACCCTCTATGGGCTTCCAAATATCCCTTTGCCAATTCCACAAGAACAGCCTTAGCGAAAGGCTTCTTGAAGGGAAAGATGTAACTCTGTGGGATGAATTAACAGAACACAGAGCAGTTTCTCAGAAAGCTTCTTTCCAGTTTTGAACGGAAGATATTTCCTTTTTCACGATAGCCCTCTATGGGCTTCCAAATATCCCTTTGCCAATTCCACAAGAACAGCCTTAGCGAAAGGCTTCTTGAAGGGAAAGATGTAACTGTGTGAGATGAATTAACAGAACACAGAGCAGTTTCTCAGAAAGCTTCTTTCCAGTTTTGAACGGAAGATATTTCCTTTTTCACCATAGCCCTCTATGTGCTTCCAAATATCCCTTTGCCAATTCCACAAGAACAGCCTTAGCGAAAGGCTTCTTGAAGGGAAAGATGTAACTCTGTGAGATGAATTAACAGAACACAGAGCAGTTTCTCAGAAAGCTTCTTTCCAGTTTTGAACGGAAGATATTTCCTTTTTCACCATAGCCCTCTATGGGCTTCCAAATATCCCTTTGCCAATTCCACAAGAACAGCCTTAGCGAAAGGCTTCTTGAAGGGAAAGATGTAACTCTGTGAGATGAATTAACAGAACACAGAGCAGTTTCTCAGAAAGCTTCTTTCCAGTTTTGAACGGAAGATATTTCCTTTTTCACCATAGCCCTCTATGGGCTTCCAAATATCCCTTTGCCAATTCCACAAGAACAGCCTTAGCGAAAGGCTTTTTGAAGGAAAAGATGTAACTCCGTGAGATGAATTAACAGAACACAGAGCAGTTTCTCAGAAAGCTTCTTTCCAGTTTTGAACGGAAGATATTTCCTTTTTCACCATAGCCCTCTATGGGCTTCCAAATATCCCTTTGCCAATTCCACAAGAACAGCCTTAGCGAAAGGCTTCTTGAAGGGAAAGATGTAACTCTGTGAGATGAATTAACAGAACACAGAGCAGTTTCTCAGAAAGCTTCTTTCCAGTTTTCAACGGAAGATATTTCCTTTTTCACCATAGCCCTCTATGGGCTTCCAAATATCCCTTTGCCAATCCCACAAGAACAGCCTTAGCGAAAGGCTTCTTGAAGGGAAAGATGTAACTCTGTAAGATGAATTAATACACCACAGAGCAGTTTCTCAGAAAGCTTCTTTCCAGTTTTGAACGGAAGATATTTCCTTTTTCACCTTAACCCTCTATGGGCTTCCAAATATCCCTTTGCCAATTCCACAAGAACAGCCTTAGGGAAAGGCTTCTTGAAGGGAAAGATGTAACTCTGTGAGATGAATGAACAGAACACAGAGCAGTTTCTCAGAAAGCTTCTTTCCAGTTTTGAACGGAAGATATTTCCTTTTTCACCATAGCCCTCTATGGGCTTCCAAATATCCCTTTGCCAATTCCACAAGAACAGCCTTAGCGAAAGGCTTCTTGAAGGGAAAGATGTAACTCTGTGAGATGAATTAACAGAACACAGAGCAGTTTCTCAGAAAGCTTCTTTCCAGTTTTGAACGGAAGATATTTCCTTTTTCACCATAGCCCTCTATGGGCTTCCAAATATCCCTTTGCCAATTCCACAAGAACAGCCTTAGCGAAAGGCTTCTTGAAGGGAAAGATGTAACTGTGTGAGATGAATTAACAGAACACAGAGCAGTTTCTCAGAAAGCTTCTTTCCAGTTTTGAACGGAAGATATTTCCTTTTTCACCATAGCCCTCTATGGGCTTCCAAATATCCCTTTGCCAATTCCACAAGAACAGCCTTAGCGAAAGGCTTCTTGAAGGGAAAGATGTAACTCTGTGAGATGAATTAACAGAACACAGAGCAGTTTCTCAGAAAGCTTCTTTCCAGTTTTGAACGGAAGATATTTCCTTTTTCACCATAGACCTCTATGGGCTTCCAAATATCCCTTTGCCAATTCCACAAGAACAGCCTTAGCGAAAGGCTTCTTGAAGGGAAAGATGTAACTCTATGAGATGAATTAACAGAACACAGAGCAGTTTCTCAGAAAGCTTCTTTCCAGTTTTGAACGGAGGATATTTCCTTTTTCACCATAGCCCTCTAGGGGCTTCCAAATATCCCTTTGCCAATTCCACAAGAACAGCCTTAGCGAAAGGCTTCTTGAAGGGAAAGATGTAACTCTGTGAGATGAATTAACAGAACACAGAGCAGTTTCTCAGAAAGCTTCTTTCCAGTTTTGAACGGAAGATATTTCCTTTTTCACCATAGCCCTCTATAGGCTTCCAAATATCCCTTTGCCAATTCCACAAGAACAGCCTTATCGAAAGGCTTCTTGAAGGGAAAGATGTAACTCCGTGAGATGAATGAACAGAACACAGAGCAGTTTCTCAGAAAGCTTCTTTCCAGTTTTGAACGGAAGATATTTCCTTTTTCACCATAGCCCTCTATGGTCTTCCAAATATCCCTTTGCCAATTCCACAAGAACTGCCTTAGCGAAAGGCTTCTTGAAGGGAAAGTTGTAACTCTGTGAGATGAATTAACAGAACACAGAGCAGTTTCTCAGAAAGCTTCTTTCCAGTTTTGAACGGAAGATATTTCCTTTTTCACCATAGCCCTCTATGGGCTTCCAAATATCCCTTTTCCAATTCCACAAGAACAGGCTTAGCGAAAGGCTTCTTGAAGGGAAAGATGTAACTCTGTGAGATGAATTTACAGAACACAGAGCAGTTTCTCAGAAAGCTTCTTTCCAGTTTTGAACGGAAGATAATTCCTTTTTCACCATAGCCCTCTATGGGCTTCCAAATATCCCTTTGCCAATTCCACAAGAACAGCCTTAGCGAAAGGATTATTGAAGGAAAAGATGTAACTCCGTGAGATGAATTAACAGAACACAGAGCAGTTTCTCAGAAAGCTTCTTTCCAGTTTTGAACGGAAGATATTTCCTTTTTCACCATAGCCCTCTATGGGCTTCCAAATATCCCTTTGCCAATTCCACAAGAACAGCCTTAGCGAAAGGCTTCTTGAAGGGAAAGATGTAACTCTGTGAGATGAATTAACAGAACACAGAGCAGTTTCTCAGAAAGCTTCTTTCCAGTTTTGAACGGAAGATATTTCCTTTTTCACCATAGCCCTCTATGGGCTTCCAAATATCCCTTTGCCAATCCCACAAGAACAGCCTTAGCGAAAGGCTTCTTGAAGGGAAAGATGTAGCTCTGTGAGATGAATTAATACACCACAGAGCAGTTTCTCAGAAAGCTTCTTTCCAGTTTTGAACGGAAGATATTTCCTTTTTCACCTTAACCCTCTATGGGCTTCCAAATATCCCTTTGCCAATTCCACAAGAACAGCCTTAGGGAAAGGCTTCTTGAAGGGAAAGATGTAACTCTGTGAGATGAATGAACAGAACACAGAGCAGTTTCTCAGAAAGCTTCTTTCCAGTTTTGAACGGAAGATATTTCCTTTTTCACCATAGCCCTCTATGGGCTTCCAAATATCCCTTTGCCAATTCCACAAGAACAGCCTTAGCGAAAGGCTTCTTGAAGGGAAAGATGTAACTCTGTGAGATGAATTAACAGAACACAGAGCAGTTTCTCAGAAAGCTTCTTTCCAGTTTTGAACGGAAGATATTTCGTTTTTCACCATAGCCCTCTATGGGCTTCCAAATATCCCTTTGCCAATTCCACAAGAACAGCCTTAGCGAAAGGCTTCTTGACGGGAAAGATGTAACTGTGTGAGATGAATTAACAGAACACAGAGCAGTTTCTCAGAAAGCTTCTTTCCAGTTTTGAACGGAAGATATTTGCTTTTTCACCATAGCCCTCTATGGGCTTCCAAATATCCCTTTGCCAATTCCACAAGAACAGCCTTAGCGAAAGGCTTCTTGAAGGGAAAGATGTAACTCTGTGAGATGAATTAACAGAACACAGAGCAGTTTCTCAGAAAGCTTCTTTCCAATTTTGAACGGAAGATATTTCCTTTTTCACCATAGCCCTCTATGGGCTTCCAAATATCCCTTAGCCAATTCCACAAGAACAGCCTTAGCGAAAGGTTTCTTGAAGGGAAAGATGTAACTCTGTGAGATGAATTAACAGAACACAGAGCAGTTTCTCAGAAAGTTTCTTTCCAGTTTTGACCGGAAGATATTTCCTTTTTCACCATAGCCCTCTATGGGCTTCCAAATATCCCTTTGCCAATTCCACAAGAACAGCCTTAGCGAAAGGCTTCTTGAAGGGAAAGATGTAACTCTGTGAGATGAATTAACAGAACACAGAGCAGTTTCTCAGAAAGCTTCTTTCCAGTTTTGAACGGAAGATATTTCCTTTTTCACCATAGCCCTCTATGGGCTTCTAAATATCCCTTTGCCAATTCCACAAGAACAGCCTTATCGAAAGGCTTCTTGAAGGGAAAGATGTAACTCTGTGAGATGAATTAACAGAACACAGAGCAGTTTCTCAGAAAGCTTTTTTCCAGTTTTGAACGGAAGATATTTCCTTTTTCTCCTTAACCCTCTATGGGCTTCCAAATATCCCTTTGCCAATTCCACAAGAACAGCCTTAGGGAAAGGCTTCTTGAAGGGAAAGATGTAACTCTGTGAGATGAATGAACAGAACACAGAGCAGTTTCTCAGAAAGCTTCTTTCCAGTTTTGAACGGAAGATATTTCCTTTTTCACCATAGCCCTCTATAGGCTTCCAAATATCCCTTTGCCAATTCCACAAGAACAGCCTTAGCGAAAGGCTTCTTGAAGGGAAAGATGTAACTCTGTGGGATGAATTAACAGAACACAGAGCAGTTTCTCAGAAAGCTTCTTTCCAGTTTTGAACGGAAGATATTTCCTTTTTCACCATAGCCCTCTATGGGCTTCCAAATATCCCTTTGCCAATTCCACAAGAACAGCCTTAGCGAAAGGCTTCTTGAAGGGAAAGATGTAACTGTGTGAGATGAATTAACAGAACACAGAGCAGTTTCTCAGAAAGCTTCTTTCCAGTTTTGAACGGAAGATATTTCCTTTTTCACCATAGCCCTCTATGGGCTTCCAAATATCCCTTTGCCAATTCCCCAAGAACAGCCTCAGCGAAAGGCTTCTTGAAGGGAAAGATGTAACTCTGTGAGATGAATTAACAGAACTCAGAGCAGTTTCTCAGAAAGCTTCTTTCCAGTTTTGAACGGAAGATATTTCCTTTTTCACCATCGCCCTCTATGGGCCTCCAAATATCCCTTTGCCAATTCCACAAGAACAGCCTTAGCGAAAGGCTTCTTGAAGGGAAAGATGTAACTCTGTGAGATGAATTAACAGAACACAGAGCAGTTTCTCAGAAAGCTTCTTTCCACTTTTGAAGGAAAGATATTTCCTTTTTCAACATAGCCGTCTATGGGCTTCCAAATATCCCTTTGCCAATTCCACAAGAACAGCCTTAGCGAAAGGCTTCTTGAAGGGAAAGATGTAACTCTGTGAGATGAATTAACAGAACTCAGAGCAGTTTCTCAGAAAGCTTCTTTCCAGTTTTGAACGGAAGATATTTCCTTTTTCACCATAGCCATCTAAGGGCTTCCAAATATCCCTTTGCCAATTCCAAAAGAATACCCTTAGTGAAAGGCTTCTAGAAGGGAAAGATGTAACTCTGTGAGATGAATTAACAGAACACGGAGCGGTTTCTTACAAGGCTTGTTTCCAGTTTTGAACGGAAGATATTTCCTTTTTCACCATAGCCCTCTATGGGCTTCCAAATATCCCTTTGCCAATTCCCCAAGAACAGCCTTAGAGAAAGGCTTCTTGAAGGGAAAGATGTAACTCTCTGAGATGAATTAACAGAACACAGAGCAGTTTCTCAGAATGCTTCTTTCCAGTTTTGAACGGAAGATATTTCCTTTTTCACCATAGCCCTCTAAGGGCTTCCAAATATCCCTTTGCCAATTCCACAAGAACAGCCTTAGCAAAATCTTCTTGAAGGGAATGATGTAACTCTGTGAGATGAATTAACAGAACACAGAGCAGTTTCTCAGAATGCTTCTTTCCAGTTTTGAACGGAAGATATTTCCTTTTTCACCATAGCCCTCTATGGGCTTCCAAATATCCCTTTGCCAATTCCACAAGAACATCCTTAGCGAAAGGCTTCTTGAAGGGAAAGATGTAACTCTGTGAGATGAATTAACAGAACACAGAGCAGTTTCTCAGAAAGCTTCTTTCCAGTTTTGAACGGAAGATATTTCCTTTTTCACCATAGCCCTCTATGGGCTTCCAAATATCCCTTTGCCAATTCCACAAGAACAGCCTTAGCGAAAGGCTTCTTGAAGGGAAAGATGTAACTGTGTGAGATGAATTAACAGAACACAGAGCAGTTTCTCAGAAAGCTTCTTTCCAGTTTTGAACGGAAGATATTTCCTTTTTCACCATAGCCCTCTATGTGCTTCCAAATATCCCTTTGCCAATTCCACAAGAACAGCCTTAGCGAAAGGCTTCTTGAAGGGAAAGATGTAACTCTGTGAGATGAATTAACAGAACACAGAGCAGTTTCTCAGAAAGCTTCTTTCCAGTTTTGAACGGAAGATATTTCCTTTTTCACCATAGCCCTCTATGGGCTTCCAAATATCCCTTTGCCAATTCCACAAGAACAGCCTTAGCGAAAGGCTTCTTGAAGGGAAAGATGTAACTCTGTGAGATGAATTAACAGAACACAGAGCAGTTTCTCAGAAAGCTTCTTTCCAGTTTTGAACGGAAGATATTTCCTTTTTCACCATAGCCCTCTATGGGCTTCCAAATATCCCTTTGCCAATTCCACAAGAACAGCCTTAGCGAAAGGCTTTTTGAAGGAAAAGATGTAACTCCGTGAGATGAATTAACAGAACACAGAGCAGTTTCTCAGAAAGCTTCTTTCCAGTTTTGAACGGAAGATATTTCCTTTTTCACCATAGCCCTCTATGGGCTTCCAAATATCCCTTTGCCAATTCCACAAGAACAGCCTTAGCGAAAGGCTTCTTGAAGGGAAAGATGTAACTCTGTGAGATGAATTAACAGAACACAGAGCAGTTTCTCAGAAAGCTTCTTTCCAGTTTTCAACGGAAGATATTTCCTTTTTCACCATAGCCCTCTATGGGCTTCCAAATATCCCTTTGCCAATCCCACAAGAACAGCCTTAGCGAAAGGCTTCTTGAAGGGAAAGATGTAACTCTGTAAGATGAATTAATACACCACAGAGCAGTTTCTCAGAAAGCTTCTTTCCAGTTTTGAACGGAAGATATTTCCTTTTTCACCTTAACCCTCTATGGGCTTCCAAATATCCCTTTGCCAATTCCACAAGAACAGCCTTAGGGAAAGGCTTCTTGAAGGGAAAGATGTAACTCTGTGAGATGAATGAACAGAACACAGAGCAGTTTCTCAGAAAGCTTCTTTCCAGTTTTGAACGGAAGATATTTCCTTTTTCACCATAGCCCTCTATGGGCTTCCAAATATCCCTTTGCCAATTCCACAAGAACAGCCTTAGCGAAAGGCTTCTTGAAGGGAAAGATGTAACTCTGTGAGATGAATTAACAGAACACAGAGCAGTTTCTCAGAAAGCTTCTTTCCAGTTTTGAACGGAAGATATTTCCTTTTTCACCATAGCCCTCTATGGGCTTCAAAATATCCCTTTGCCAATTCCACAAGAACAGCCTTAGCGAAAGGCTTCTTGAAGGGAAAGATGTAACTGTGTGAGATGAATTAACAGAACACAGAGCAGTTTCTCAGAAAGCTTCTTTCCAGTTTTGAACGGAAGATATTTCCTTTTTCACCATAGCCCTCTATGGGCTTCCAAATATCCCTTTGCCAATTCCACAAGAACAGCCTTAGCGAAAGGCTTCTTGAAGGGAAAGATGTAACTCTGTGAGATGAATTAACAGAACACAGAGCAGTTTCTCAGAAAGCTTCTTTCCAGTTTTGAACGGAAGATATTTCCTTTTTCACCATAGACCTCTATGGGCTTCCAAATATCCCTTTGCCAATTCCACAAGAACAGCCTTAGCGAAAGGCTTCTTGAAGGGAAAGATGTAACTCTGTGAGATGAATTAACAGAACACAGAGCAGTTTCTCAGAAAGCTTCTTTCCAGTTTTGAACGGAGGATATTTCCTTTTTCACCATAGCCCTCTAGGGGCTTCCAAATATCCCTTTGCCAATTCCACAAGAACAGCCTTAGCGAAAGGCTTCTTGAAGGGAAAGATGTAACTCTGTGAGATGAATTAACAGAACACAGAGCAGTTTCTCAGAAAGCTTCTTTCCAGTTTTGAACGGAAGATATTTCCTTTTTCACCATAGCCCTCTATAGGCTTCCAAATATCCCTTTGCCAATTCCACAAGAACAGCCTTATCGAAAGGCTTCTTGAAGGGAAAGATGTAACTCCGTGAGATGAATGAACAGAACACAGAGCAGTTTCTCAGAAAGCTTCTTTCCAGTTTTGAACGGAAGATATTTCCTTTTTCACCATAGCCCTCTATGGTCTTCCAAATATCCCTTTGCCAATTCCACAAGAACTGCCTTAGCGAAAGGCTTCTTGAAGGGAAAGTTGTAACTCTGTGAGATGAATTAACAGAACACAGAGCAGTTTCTCAGAAAGCTTTCCAGTTTTGAACGGAAGATATTTCCTTTTTCACCATAGCCCTCTATGGGCTTCCAAATATCCCTTTTCCAATTCCACAAGAACAGGCTTAGCGAAAGGCTTCTTGAAGGGAAAGATGTAACTCTGTGAGATGAATTTACAGAACACAGAGCAGTTTCTCAGAAAGCTTCTTTCCAGTTTTGAACGGAAGATAATTCCTTTTTCACCATAGCCCTCTATGGGCTTCCAAATATCCCTTTGCCAATTCCACAAGAACAGCCTTAGCGAAAGGATTATTGAAGGAAAAGATGTAACTCCGTGAGATGAATTAACAGAACACAGAGCAGTTTCTCAGACAGCTTCTTTCCAGTTTTGAACGGAAGATATTTCCTTTTTCACCATAGCCCTCTATGGGCTTCCAAATATCCCTTTGCCAATTCCACAAGAACAGCCTTAGCGAAAGGCTTCTTGAAGGGAAAGATGTAACTCTGTGAGATGAATTAACAGAACACAGAGCAGTTTCTCAGAAAGCTTCTTTCCAGTTTTGAACGGAAGATATTTCCTTTTTCACCATAGCCCTCTATGAGCTTCCAAATATCCCTTTGCCAATCCCACAAGAACAGCCTTAGCGAAAGGCTTCTTGAAGGGAAAGATGTAGCTCTGTGAGATGAATTAATACACCACAGAGCAGTTTCTCAGAAAGCTTCTTTCCAGTTTTGAACGGAAGATATTTCCTTTTTCACCTTAACCCTCTATGGGCTTCCAAATATCCCTTTGCCAATTCCACAAGAACAGCCTTAGGGAAAGGCTTCTTGAAGGGAAAGATGTAACTCTGTGAGATGAATGAACAGAACACAGAGCAGTTTCTCAGAAAGCTTCTTTCCAGTTTTGAACGGAAGATATTTCCTTTTTCACCATAGCCCTCTATGGGCTTCCAAATATCCCTTTGCCAATTCCACAAGAACAGCCTTAGCGAAAGGCTTCTTGAAGGGAAAGATGTAACTCTGTGAGATGAATTAACAGAACACAGAGCAGTTTCTCAGAAAGCTTCTTTCCAGTTTTGAACGGAAGATATTTCGTTTTTCAACATAGCCCTCTATGGGCTTCCAAATATCCCTTTGCCAATTCCACAAGAACAGCCTTAGCGAAAGGCTTCTTGACGGGAAAGATGTAACTGTGTGAGATGAATTAACAGAACACAGAGCAGTTTCTCAGAAAGCTTCTTTCCAGTTTTGAACGGAAGATATTTGCTTTTTCACCATAGCCCTCTATGGGCTTCCAAATATCCCTTTGCCAATTCCACAAGAACAGCCTTAGCGAAAGGCTTCTTGAAGGGAAAGATGTAACTCTGTGAGATGAATTAACAGAACACAGAGCAGTTTCTCAGAAAGCTTCTTTCCAATTTTGAACGGAAGATATTTCCTTTTTCACCATAGCCCTCTATGGGCTTCCAAATATCCCTTTGCCAATTCCACAAGAACAGCCTTAGCGAAAGGTTTCTTGAAGGGAAAGATGTAACTCTGTGAGATGAATTAACAGAACACAGAGCAGTTTCTCAGAAAGTTTCTTTCCAGTTTTGACCGGAAGATATTTCCTTTTTCACCATAGCCCTCTATGGGCTTCCAAATATCCCTTTGCCAATTCCACAAGAACAGCCTTAGCGAAAGGCTTCTTGAAGGGAAAGATGTAACTCTGTGAGATGAATTAACAGAACACAGAGCAGTTTCTCAGAAAGCTTCTTTCCAGTTTTGAACG
This sequence comes from Chlorocebus sabaeus, assembly GCF_047675955.1. NCBI lineage: Eukaryota > Metazoa > Chordata > Mammalia > Primates > Cercopithecidae > Chlorocebus > Chlorocebus sabaeus. The sequence continues at coordinate 45,968 of NW_027327794.1, read as the reverse complement.
GAAGATATTTCCTTTTTCACCATAGCCCTCTATGGGCTTCTAAATATCCCTTTGCCAATTCCACAAGAACAGCCTTATCGAAAGGCTTCTTGAAGGGAAAGATGTAACTCTGTGAGATGAATTAACAGAACACAGAGCAGTTTCTCAGAAAGCTTTTTTCCAGTTTTGAACGGAAGATATTTCCTTTTTCTCCTTAAACCTCTATGGGCTTCCAAATATCCCTTTGCCAATTCCACAAGAACAGCCTTAGGGAAAGGCTTCTTGAAGGGAAAGATGTAACTCTGTGAGATGAATGAACAGAACACAGAGCAGTTTCTCAGAAAGCTTCTTTCCAGTTTTGAACGGAAGATATTTCCTTTTTCACCATAGCCCTCTATAGGCTTCCAAATATCCCTTTGCCAATTCCACAAGAACAGCCTTAGCGAAAGGCTTCTTGAAGGGAAAGATGTAACTCTGTGGGATGAATTAACAGAACACAGAGCAGTTTCTCAGAAAGCTTCTTTCCAGTTTTGAACGGAAGATATTTCCTTTTTCACCATAGCCCTCTATGGGCTTCCAAATATCCCTTTGCCAATTCCACAAGAACAGCCTTAGCGAAAGGCTTCTTGAAGGGAAAGATGTAACTGTGTGAGATGAATTAACAGAACACAGAGCAGTTTCTCAGAAAGCTTCTTTCCAGTTTTGAACGGAAGATATTTCCTTTTTCACCATAGCCCTCTATGGGCTTCCAAATATCCCTTTGCCAATTCCCCAAGAACAGCCTTAGCGAAAGGCTTCTTGAAAGGAAAGATGTAACTCTGTGAGATGAATTAACAGAACACAGAGCAGTTTCTCAGAAAGCTTCTTTCCAGTTTTGAACGGAAGATATTTTCTTTTTCACCATAGCCGTCTATGGGCTTCCAAATATCCCTTTGCCAATTCCACAAGAACAGCCTTAGCGAAAGGCTTCTTGAAAGGAAAGATGTAACTCTGTGAGATGAATTAACAGAACTCAGAGCAGTTTCTCAGAAAGCTTCTTTCCAGTTTTGAACGGAAGATATTTCCTTTTTCACCATAGCCATCTAAGGGCTTCCAAATATCCCTTTGCCAATTCCAAAAGAATACCCTTAGTGAAAGGCTTCTAGAAGGGAAAGATGTAACTCTGTGAGATGAATTAACAGAACACGGAGCGGTTTCTTACAAGGCTTGTTTCCAGTTTTGAACGGAAGATATTTCCTTTTTCACCATAGCCCTCTAAGGGCTTCCAAATATCCCTTTGCCAATTCCCCAAGAACAGCCTTAGAGAAAGGCTTCTTGAAGGGAAAGATGTAACTCTGTGAGATGAATTAACAGAACACAGAGCAGTTTCTCAGAAAGCTCCTTTCCAGTTTGAACGGAAGATATTTCCTTTTTCACCATAGCCCTCTAAGGGCTTCCAAATATCCCTTTGCCAATTCCACAAGAACAGCCTTAGCAAAATCTTCTTGAAGGGAAAGATGTAACTCTGTGAGATGAATTAACAGAACACAGAGCAGTTTCTCAGAATGCTTCTTTCCAGTTTTGAACGGAAGATATTTCCTTTTTCACCATAGCCCTCTATGGGCTTCCAAATATCCCTTTGCCAATTCCACAAGAACAGCCTTAGCGAAAGGCTTCTTGAAGGGAAAGATGTAACTCTGTGAGATGAATTAACAGAACACAGAGCAGTTTCTCAGAAAGCTTCTTTCCAGTTTTGAACGGAAGATATTTCCTTTTTCACCATAGCCCTCTTTGGGCTTCCAAATATCCCTTTGCCAATTCCACAAGAACAGCCTTAGCGAAAGGCTTCTTGAAGGGAAAGATGTAACTCTGTGAGATGAATTAACAGAACACAGAGCAGTTTCTCAGAAAGCTTCTTTCCAGTTTTGAACGGAAGATATTTCCTTTTTCACCATAGCCCTCTATGGGCTTCCAAATATCCCTTTGCCAATTCCACAAGAACAGCCTTAGCGAAAGGCTTCTTGAAGGGAAAGATGTAACTCTGTGAGATGAATTAACAGAACACAGAGCAGTTTCTCAAAAGGCTTGTTTCCAGTTTTGAACGGAAGATATTTCCTTTTTCACCATAGCCCTCTATGGGCTTCCAAATATCCCTTTGCCAATTCCACAAGAACAGCCTCAGCGAAAGGCTTCTTGAAGGGAAAGATGTAACTCTGTGAGATGAATTAACAGAACTTAGAGCAGTTTCTCAGAAAGCTTCTTTCCAGTTTTGAACGGAAGATATTTCCTTTTTCACCATCGCCCTCTATGGGCCTCCAAATATCCCTTTGCCAATTCCACAAGAACAGCCTTAGCGAAAGGCTTCTTGAAGGGAAAGATGTAACTCTGTGAGATGAATTAACAGAACACAGAGCAGTTTCTCAGAAAGCTTCTTTCCACTTTTGAAGGGAAGAGATTTCCTGTTTCAACATAGCCGTCTATGGGCTTCCAAATATCCCTTTGCCAATTCCACAAGAACAGCCTTAGCGAAAGGCTTCTTGAAGGGAAAGATGTAACTCTGTGAGATGAATTAACAGAACTCAGAGCAGTTTCTCAGAAAGCTTCTTTCCAGTTTTGAACGGAAGATATTTCCTTTTTCACCATAGCCATCTAAGGGATTCCAAATATCCCTTTGCCAATTCCACAAGAATACCCTTAGTGAAAGGCTTCTAGAAGGGAAAGATGTAACTCTGTGAGATGAATTAACAGAACACGGAGCGGTTTCTTACAAGGCTTGTTTCCAGTTTTGAACGGAAGATATTTCCTTTTTCACCATAGCCCTCTATGGGCTTCCAAATATCCCTTTGCCAATTCCCCAAGAACAGCCTTAGAGAAAGGCTTCTTGAAGGGAAAGATGTAACTCTGTGAGATGAATTAACAGAACACAGAGCAGTTTCTCAGAAAGCTTCTTTCCAGTTTTGAACGGAAGATATTTCCTTTTTCACCATAGCCCTCTAAGGGCTTCCAAATATCCCTTTTCCAATTCCACAAGAACAGCCTTAGCAAAATCTTCTTGAAGGGAAAGATGTAACTCTGTGAGATGAATTAACAGAACACAGAGCAGTTTCTCAGAATGCTTCTTTCCAGTTTTGAACTGAAGATATTTCCTTTTTCACCATAGCCCTCTATGGGCTTCCAAATATCCCTTTGCCAATTCCACAAGAACAGCCTTAGCGAAAGGCTTCTTGAAGGGAAAGATGTAACTCTGTGAGATGAATTAACAGAACACAGAGCAGTTTCTCAGAAAGCTTCTTTCCAGTTTTGAATGGAAGATATTTCCTTTTTCACCATAGCCCTCTATGGGCTTCCAAATATCCCTTTGCCAATTCCACAAGAACAGCCTTAGCGAAAGGCTTCTTGAAGGGAAAGATGTAACTCTGTGAGATGAATTAACAGAACACAGAGCAGTTTCTCAGAAAGCTTCTTTCCAGTTTTGAACGGAAGATATTTACTTTTTCACCATAGCCCTCTATGGGCTTCCAAATATCCCTTTGCCAATTCCACAAGAACAGCCTTAGCGAAAGGCTTCTTGAAGGGAAAGATGTAACTCTGTGAGATGAATTAACAGAACACAGAGCAGTTTCTCAGAAAGCTTCTTTCCAGTTTTGAACGGAAGATATTTCCTTTTTCACCATAGCCCTCTATGGGCTTCCAAATATCCCTTTGCCAATTCCACAAGAACAGCCTTAGCGAAAGGCTTCTTGAAGAGAAAGATGTAACTCTGTGAGATGAATTAACAGAACTCAGAGCAGTTTCTCAGAAAGATTCTTTCCAGTTTTGAACGGAAGATATTTCCTTTTTCACCATAGCCCTCTATGGGCTTCCAAATATCCCATTGCCAATTCCACAAGAACAGCCTTAGCGAAAGGCTTCTTGAAGGGAAAGATGTAACTCTGTGAGATGAATTAACAGAACACAGAGCAGTTTCTCAGAAAGCTTCTTTCCAGTTTTGAACGGAAGATATTTCCTTTTTCACCATAGCCCTCTATGGGCTTCCAAATATCCCTTTGCCAATTCCACAAGAACAGCCTTAGCGAAAGGCTTCTTGAAGGGAAAGATGTAACTCTGTGAGATGAATTAACAGAACACAGAGCAGTTTCTCAGAAAGCTTCTTTCCAGTTTTGAACGGAAGATATTTCCTTTTTCACCATAGCCCTCTATGGGCTTCCAAATATCCCTTTGCCAATTCCACAAGAACAGCCTTAGCGAAAGGCTTCTTGAAGGGAAAGATGTAACACTGTGAGATGAATTAACAGAACACAGAGCAGTTTCTCAGAAAGCTTCTTTCCAGTTTTCAACGGAAGATATTTCCTTTTTCACCATAGCACTCTATGGGCTTCCAAATATCCCTTTGCCAATTGCACAAGAACAGCCTTAGCGAAAGGCTTCTTGAAGGGAAAGATGTAACTCTGTGAGATGAATTAACAGAACACAGAGCAGTTTCTCAGAAAGCTTCTTTCCAGTTTTGAACGGAAGATATTTCGTTTTTCACCATAGCCCTCTATGGGCTTCCAAATATCCCTTTGCCAATTCCACAAGAACAGCCTTAGCGAAAGACTTTTTGAAGGGAAAGATGTAACTCTGTGAGATGAATTAACAGAACACAGAGCAGTTTCTCAGAAAGCTTCTTTCCAGTTTTGAACGGAAGATATTTCCTTTTTCACCATAGCCCTCTATGGGCTTCCAAATATCCCTTTGCCAATTCCACAAGAACAGCCTTAGCGAAAGGCTTCTTGAAGGGAAAGATGTAACTGTGTGAGATGAATTAACAGAACACAGAACAGTTTCTCAGAAAGCTTCTTTCCAGTTTTGAACGGAAGATATTTCCTTTTTCACCATAGCCCTCTATGGGCTTCCAAATATCCCTTTGCCAATTCCCCAAGAACAGCCTTAGAGAAAGGCTTCTTGAAGGGAAAGATGTAACTCTGTGAGATGAATTAACAGAACACAGAGCAGTTTCTCAGAAAGCTTCTTTCCAGTTTTGAACGGAAGATATTTCCTTTTTCACCATAGCCCTCTAAGGGCTTCCAAATATCCCTTTTCCAATTCCACAAGAACAGCCTTAGCAAAATCTTCTTGAAGGGAAAGATGTAACTCTGTGAGATGAATTAACAGAACACAGAGCAGTTTCTCAGAATGCTTCTTTCCAGTTTTGAACGGAAGATATTTCCTTTTTCACCATAGCCCTCTATGGGCTTCCAAATATCCCTTTGCCAATTCCACAAGAACAGCCTTAGCGAAAGGCTTCTTGAAGGGAAAGATGTAACTCTGTGAGATGAATTAACAGAACACAGAGCAGTTTCTCAGAAAGCTTCTTTCCAGTTTTGAACGGAAGATATTTCCTTTTTCACCATAGCCCTCTATGGGCTTCCAAATATCCCTTTGCCAATTACACAAGAACAGCCTTAGCGAAAGGCTTCTTGAAGGGAAAGATGTAACTCTGTGAGATGAATTAACAGAACACAGAGCAGTTTCTCAGAAAGCTTCTTTCCAGTTTTGAACGGAAGATATTTCCTTTTTCACCATAGCCCTCTATGGGCTTCCAAATATCCCTTTACCAATTCCACAAGAACAGCCTTAGCGAAAGGCTTCTTGAAGGGAAAGATGTAACTCTGTGAGATGAATTAACAGAACACGGAGCAGTTTCTCAGAAAGCTTCATTCCAGTTTTGAACGGAAGATATTTCCTTTTTCACCATAGCCCTCTATGGGCTTCCAAATATCCCTTTGCCAATTCCACAAGAACAGCCTTAGCGAAAGGCTTCTTGAAGGGAAAGATGTAACTCTGTGAGATGAATTAACAGAACTCAGAGCAGTTTCTCAGAAAGATTCTTTCCAGTTTTGAACGGAAGATATTTACTTTTTCACCATAGCCCTCTATGGGCTTCCAAATATCCCATTGCCAATTCCACAAGAACAGCCTTAGCGAAAGGCTTCTTGAAGGGAAAGATGTAACTCTGTGAGATGAATTAACAGAACACAGAGCAGTTTCTCAGAAAGCTTCTTTCCAGTTTTGAACGGAAGATATTTCCTTTTTCACCATAGCCCTCTATGGGCTTCCAAATATCCCTTTGCCAATTCCACAAGAACAGCCTTAGCGAAAGTCTTCTTGAAGGGAAAGATGTAACTCTGTGAGATGAATTAACAGAACACAGAGCAGTTTCTCAGAAAGCTTCTTTCCAGTTTTGAACGGAAGATATTTCCTTTTTCACCATAGCCCTCTATGGGCTTCCAAATATCCCTTTGCCAATTCCACAAGAACAGCCTTAGCGAAAGGCTTCTTGAAGGGAAAGATGTAACTCTGTGAGATGAATTAACAGAACACAGAGCAGTTTCTCAGAAAGCTTCTTTCCAGTTTTGAACGGAAGATATTTCCTTTTTCACCATAGCCATCTAAGGGATTCCAAATATCCCTTTGCCAATTCCACAAGAATACCCTTAGTGAAAGGCTTCTAGAAGGGAAAGATGTAACTCTGTGAGATGAATTAAAAGAACACGGAGCGGTTTCTTACAAGGCTTGTTTCCAGTTTTGAACGGAAGATATTTCCTTTTTCACCATAGCCCTCTATGGGCTTCCAAATATCCCTTTGCCAATTCCCCAAGAACAGCCTTAGAGAAAGGCTTCTTGAAGGGAAAGATGTAACTCTGTGAGATGAATTAACAGAACTCAGAGCAGTTTCTCAGAAAGATTCTTTCCAGTTTTGAACGGAAGATATTTCCTTTTTCACCATAGCCCTCTATGGGCTTCCAAATATCCCATTGCCAATTCCACAAGAACAGCCTTAGCGAAAGGCTTCTTGAAGGGAAAGATGTAACTCTGTGAGATGAATTAACAGAACACAGAGCAGTTTCTAAGAAAGCTTCTTTCCAGTTTTCAACGGAAGATATTTCCTTTTTCACCATAGCACTCTATGGGCTTCCAAATATCCCTTTGCCATTTGAACGAGAACAGCCTTAGCGAAAGGCTTCTTGAAGGGAAAGATGTAACTCTGTGAGATGAATTAACAGAACACAGAGCAGTTTCTCAGAAAGCTTCTTTCCAGTTTTGAACGGAAGATATTTCTTTTTTCACCATAGCCCTCTATGGGCTTCCAAATATCCCTTTGCCAATTCCACAAGAACAGCCTTAGCGAAAGACTTTTTGAAGGGAAAGATGTAACTCTGTGAGATGAATTAACAGAACACAGAGCAGTTTCTCAGAAAGCTTCTTTCCAGTTTTGAACGGAAGATATTTCCTTTTTCACCATAGCCCTCTATGGGCTTCCAAATATCCCTTTGCCAATTCCACAAGAACAGCCTTAGCGAAAGGCTTCTTGAAGGGAAAGATGTAACTGTGTGAGATGAATTAACAGAACACAGAACAGTTTCTCAGAAAGCTTCTTTCCAGTTTTGAACGGAAGATATTTCCTTTTTCACCATAGCCCTCTATGGGCTTCCAAATATCCCTTTGCCAATTCCACAAGAACAGCCTTAGCGAAAGGCTTCTTGAAGGGAAAGATGTAACTCTGTGAGATGAATTAACAGAACACAGAACAGTTTCTCAGAAAGCTTCGTTCCAGTTTTGAACGGAAGATATTTCCTTTTTCACCATAGCCCTCTATGGGCTTCCAAATATCCCTTTGCCAATTCCACAAGAACAGCCTTAGCGAAAGACTTCTTGAAGGGAAAGATGTAACTCTGTGAGATGAATTAACAGAACACAGAGCAGTTTCTCAGAAAGCTTCTTTCCAGTTTTGAACGGAAGATATTTCCTTTTTCACCATAGCACTCTATGGGCTTCCAAATATCCCTTTGCCAATTCCACAAGAACAGCCTTCGCGAAAGGCTTCTTGAAGGGAAAGATGTAACTCTGTGAGATGAATAAACAGAACACAGAGCAGTTTCACAGAAAGCTTCTTTCCAGTTTTGAACGGAAGATATTTCGTTTCTCACCATAGCCCTCTATGGGATTCCAAATATCCCTTTGCCAATTCCACAAGAACAGCCTTAGCGAAAGACTTTTTGAAGGGAAAGATGTAACTCTGTGACATGAATTAACAGAACACAGAGCAGTTTCTCAGAAAGCTTCTTTCCAGTTTTGAACGGAAGATATTTCCTTTTTTACCATAGCCCTCTATGGGCTTCCAAATATCCCTTTGCCAATTCCACAAGAACAGCCTTAGCGAAAGGCTTCTTGAAGGGAAAGATGTAACTCTGTGAGATGAATTAACAGAACACAGAGCAGTTTCTCAGAAAGCTTCTTTCCAGTTTTGAACGGAAGATATTTCCTTTTTCACCATAGCCCTCTATGGGCTTCCAAATATCCCTTTGCCAATTCCACAAGAACAGCCTTAGCGAAAGGCTTCTTGAAGGGAAAGATGTAACTCTGTGAGATGAATTAACAGAACACAGAGCAGTTTCTCAGAAAGCTTCTTTCCAGTTTTGAACGGAAGATATTTCCTTTTTCACCATAGCCCTCTATGGGCTTCCAAATATCCCTTTTCCAATTCCACAAGAACAGCCTTAGCGAAAGTCTTCTTGAAGGGAAAGTTGTAACTCTGTGAGATGAATTAACAGAACACAGAGCAGTTTCTCAGAAAGCTTCTTTCTAGTTTTGAACGGAAGATATTTCCTTTTTCACCATAGCCCTCTATGGGCTTCCAAATATCCCTTTGCCAATTCCACAAGAACAGGCTTAGGGAAAGGTTTCTTGAAGGGAAAGATGTAACTCTGTAAGATGAATTAACAGACCACAGAGCAGTTTCTCAGAAAGTTTCTTTCCAGTTTTGAACGGAAGCTATTTCCTTTTTCACCATAGCCCTCTATGGGCTTCCAAATATCCCTTTGCCAATTCCACAAGAACAGCCTTAGCGAAAGGCTTCTTGAAGGGAATGATGTAACTCTGTGAGATGAATTAACAGAACACAGAGCAGTTTCTCAGAAAGCTTCTTTCCAGTTTTCAACGGAAGATATTTCCTTTTTCACCATAGCACTCTATGGGCTTCCAAATATCCCTTTGCCAATTGCACAAGAACAGCCTTAGCGAAAGGCTTCTTGAAGGGAAAGATGTAACTCTGTGAGATGAATTAACAGAACACAGAGCAGTTTCTCAGAAAGCTTCTTTCCAGTTTTGAACGGAAGATATTTCGTTTTTCACCATAGCCCTCTATGGGCTTCCAAATATCCCTTTGCCAATTCCACAAGAACAGCCTTAGCGAAAGACTTTTTGAAGGGAAAGATGTAACTCTGTGAGATGAATTAACAGAACACAGAGCAGTTTCTCAGAAAGCTTCTTTCCAGTTTTGAACGGAAGATATTTCCTTTTTCACCATAGCCCTCTATGGGCTTCCAAATATCCCTTTGCCAATTCCACAAGAACAGCCTTAGCGAAAGGCTTCTTGAAGGGAAAGATGTAACTCTGTGAGATGAATTAACAGAACACAGAACAGTTTCTCAGAAAGCTTCTTCCCAGTTTTGAACGGAAGATATTTCCTTTTTCACCATAGCCCTCTATGGGCTTCCAAATATCCCTTTGCCAATTCCACAAGAACAGCCTTAGCGAAAGGCTTCTTGAAGGGAAAGATGTAACTCTGTGAGATGAATTAACAGAACACAGAACAGTTTCTCAGAAAGCTTCTTTCCAGTTTTGAACGGAAGATATTTCCTTTTTCACCATAGTCCTCTATGGGCTTCCAAATATCCCTTTGCCAATTCCACAACAACAGCCTTAGCGAAAGACTTCTTGAAGGGAAAGATGTAACTCTGTGAGATGAATTAACAGAACACAGAGCAGTTTCTCAGAAAGCTTCTTTCCAGTTTTGAACGGAAGACATTTACTTTTCCACCATAGCCCTCTATGGGCTTCCAATATCCCTTTGCCAATTCCACAAGAACAGCCTTAGCGAAAGGCTTCTTGAAGGGAAAGATGTAACTCTGTGAGATGAATTAACAGAACACAGAGCAGTTTCTCAGAAAGTTTCTTTCCAGTTTTGACCGGAAGATATTTCCTTTTTCACCATAGCCCTCTATGGGCTTCCAAATATCCCTTTGCCAATTCCACAAGAACAGCCTTAGCGAAAGGCTTCTTGAAGGGAAAGATGTAACTCTGTGAGATGAATTAACAGAACACAGAGCAGTTTCTCAGAAAGCTTCTTTCCAGTTTTGAACGGAAGATATTTCCTTTTTCACCATAGCACTCTATGGGCTTCCAAATATCCCTTTGCCAATTCCACAAGAACAGCCTTAGCGAAAGGCTTCTTGAAGGGAAAGATGTAACTCTGTGAGATGAATTAACAGAACACAGAGCAGTTTCTCAGAAAGCTTCTTTCCAGTTTTGAACGGAAGATATTTCGTTTCTCACCATAGCCCTCTATGGGATTCCAAATATCCCTTTGCCAATTCCACAAGAACAGCCTTAGCGAAAGACTTTTTGAAGGGAAAGATGTAACTCTGTGAGATGAATTAACAGAACACAGAGCAGTTTCTCAGAAAGCTTCTTTCCAGTTTTGAACGGAAGATATTTCCTTCTTTACCATAGCCCTCTATGGGCTTCCAAATATCCCTTTGCCAATTCCACAAGAACAGCCTTAGCGAAAGGCTTATTGAAGGGAAAGATGTAACTCTGTGAGATGAATTAACAGAACACAGAGCAGTTTCTCAGAAAGCTTCTTTCCAGTTTTGAACGGAAGATATTTCCTTTTTCACCATAGCCCTCTATGGGATTCCAAATATCCCTTTGCCAATTCCACAAGAACAGCCTTAGCGAAAGACTTCTTGAAGGGAAAGATGTAACTCTGTGAGATGAATTAACAGAACACAGAGCAGTTTCTCAGAAAGCTTCTTTCCAGTTTTGAACGGAAGGTATTTCCTTTTTCACCATAACCCTCTATGGACTTCCAAATATCCCTTTGCCAATTCCACAAGAACAGCCTTAGCGAAAGTCTTCTTGAAGGGAAAGATGTAACTCTGTGAGATGAATTAACAGAACACAGAGCAGTTTCTCAGAAAGCTTTTTTCCAGTTTTGAACGGAAGATATTTCCTTTTTCACCATAGCCCTCTATGGGCTTCCAAATATCCCTTTGCCAATTCCACAAGAACAGGCTTAGCGAAAGGTTTCTTGAAGGGAAAGATGTAACTCTGTAAGATGAATTAACAGACCACAGAGCAGTTTCTCAGAAAGTTTCTTTCCAGTTTTGAACGGAAGCTATTTCATTTTTCACCATAGCCCTCTATGGGCTTCCAAATATCCCTTTGCCAATTCCACAAGAACAGCCTTAGCGAAAGGCTTCTTGAAGGGAAAGATGTAACTCTGTGAGATGAATTAACAGAACACAGAGCAGTTTCTCAAAAGGCTTGTTTCCAGTTTTGAACGGAAGATATTTTCTTTTTCACAGTAGCCCTCTATGGGCTTCCAAATATCCCTTTGCCAATTCCACAAGAACAGTCTTAGCGAAAGGCTTCTTGAAGGGAAAGATGTAACTCTTTGAGATGAATTAACAGAACTCAGAGCAGTTTCTCAGAAAGCTTCTTTCCAGTTTTGAACGGAAGATATTTCCTTTTTCACCATAGCCCTCTATGGGCTTCCAAATATCCCATTGCCAATTCCACAAGAACAGCCTTAGCGAAAGGCTTCTTGAAGGGAAAGATGTAACTCTGTGAGATGAATTAACAGAACACAGAGCAGTTTCTCAGAAAGTTTCTTTCCAGTTTTGACCGGAAGATATTTCCTTTTTCACCATAGCCTTCTATGGGCTTCCAAATATCCCTTTTCCAATTCCACAAGAACAGCCTTAGCGAAAGTCTTCTTGAAGGGAAAGTTGTAACTCTGTGAGATGAATTAACAGAACACAGAGCAGTTTCTCAGAAAGCTTCTTTCTAGTTTTGAACGGAAGATATTTCCTTTTTCACCATAGCCCTCTATGGGCTTCCAAATATCCCTTTGCCAATTCCACAAGAACAGGCTTAGGGAAAGGTTTCTTGAAGGGAAAGATGTAACTCTGTAAGATGAATTAACAGACCACAGAGCAGTTTCTCAGAAAGTTTCTTTCCAGTTTTGAACGGAAGCTATTTCCTTTTTCACCATAGCCCTCTATGGGCTTCCAAATATCCCTTTGCCAATTCCACAAGAACAGCCTTAGCGAAAGGCTTCTTGAAGGGAATGATGTAACTCTGTGAGATGAATTAACAGAACACAGAGCAGTTTCTCAGAAAGCTTCTTTCCAGTTTTCAACGGAAGATATTTCCTTTTTCACCATAGCACTCTATGGGCTTCCAAATATCCCTTTGCCAATTGCACAAGAACAGCCTTAGCGAAAGGCTTCTTGAAGGGAAAGATGTAACTCTGTGAGATGAATTAACAGAACACAGAGCAGTTTCTCAGAAAGCTTCTTTCCAGTTTTGAACGGAAGATATTTCGTTTTTCACCATAGCCCTCTATGGGCTTCCAAATATCCCTTTGCCAATTCCACAAGAACAGCCTTAGCGAAAGACTTTTTGAAGGGAAAGATGTAACTCTGTGAGATGAATTAACAGAACACAGAGCAGTTTCTCAGAAAGCTTCTTTCCAATTTTGAACGGAAGATATTTCCTTTTTCACCATAGCCCTCTATGGGCTTCCAAATATCCCTTTGCCAATTCCACAAGAACAGCCTTAGCGAAAGGCTTCTTGAAGGGAAAGATGTAACTCTGTGAGATGAATTAACAGAACACAGAACAGTTTCTCAGAAAGCTTCTTCCCAGTTTTGAACGGAAGATATTTCCTTTTTCACCATAGCCCTCTATGGGCTTCCAAATATCCCTTTGCCAATTCCACAAGAACAGCCTTAGCGAAAGGCTTCTTGAAGGGAAAGATGTAACTCTGTGAGATGAGTTAACAGAACACAGAACAGTTTCTCAGAAAGCTTCTTTCCAGTTTTGAACGGAAGATATTTCCTTTTTCACCATAGTCCTCTATGGGCTTCCAAATATCCCTTTGCCAATTCCACAAGAACAGCCTTAGCGAAAGACTTCTTGAAGGGAAAGATGTAACTCTGTGAGATGAATTAACAGAACACAGAGCAGTTTCTCAGAAAGCTTCTTTCCAGTTTTGAACGGAAGACATTTACTTTTCCACCATAGCCCTCTATGGGCTTCCAAATATCCCTTTGCCAATTCCACAAGAACAGCCTTAGCGAAAGGCTTCTTGAAGGGAAAGATGTAACTCTGTGAGATGAATTAACAGAACACTGAGCAGTTTCTCAGAAAGTTTCTTTCCAGTTTTGACCGGAAGATATTTCCTTTTTCACCATAGCCCTCTATGGGCTTCCAAATATCCCTTTGCCAATTCCACAAGAACAGCCTTAGCGAAAGGCTTCTTGAAGGGAAAGATGTAACTCTGTGAGATGAATTAACAGAACACAGAGCAGTTTCTCAGAAAGCTTCTTTCCAGTTTTGAACGGAAGATATTTCCTTTTTCACCATAGCACTCTATGGGCTTCCAAATATCCCTTTGCCAATTCCACAAGAACAGCCTTCGCGAAAGGCTTCTTGAAGGGAAAGATGTAACTCTGTGAGATGAATTAACAGAACACAGAGCAGTTTCTCAGAATGCTTCTTTCCAGTTTTGAACGGAAGATATTTCGTTTCTCACCATAGCCCTCTATGGGCTTCCAAATATCCCTTTGCCAATTCCACAAGAACAGCCTTAGCGAAAGACTTTTTGAAGGGAAAGATGTAACTCTGTGAGATGAATTAACAGAACACAGAGCAGTTTCTCAGAAAGCTTCTTTCCAGTTTTGAACGGAAGATATTTCCTTCTTTACCATAGCCCTCTATGGGCTTCCAAATATCCCTTTGCCAATTCCACAAGAACAGCCTTAGCGAAAGGCTTATTGAAGGGAAAGATGTAACTCTGTGAGATGAATTAACAGAACACAGAGCAGTTTCTCAGAAAGCTTCTTTCCAGTTTTGAACGGAAGATATTTCCTTTTTCACCATAGCCCTCTATGGGCTTCCAAATATCCCTTTGCCAATTCCACAAGAACAGCCTTAGCGAAAGACTTCTTGAAGGGAAAGATGTAACTCTGTGAGATGAATTAACAGAACACAGAGCAGTTTCTCAGAAAGCTTCTTTCCAGTTTTGAACGGAAGGTATTTCCTTTTTCACCATAACCCTCTATGGGCTTCCAAATATCCCTTTGCCAATTCCACAAGAACAGCCTTAGCGAAAGGCTTCTTGAAGGGAAAGATGTAGCTCTGTGAGATGAATTTACAGAACACAGAGCAGTTCATCAGAAAGCTTCTTTCCAGTTTTGAACGGAAGATATTTCCTTTTTCACCATAGCCCTCTATGGGCTTCCAAATATCCCTTTTCCAATTCCACAAGAACAGCCTTAGCGAAAGTCTTCTTGAAGGGAAAGATGTAACTCTGTGAGATGAATTAACAGAACACAGAGCAGTTTCTCAGAAAGCTTCTTTCCAGTTTTGAACGGAAGATATTTCCTTTTTCACCATAGCCCTCTATGGGCTTCCAAATATCCCTTTGCCAATTCCACAAGAACAGGCTTAGCGAAAGGTTTCTTGAAGGGAAAGATGTAACTCTGTAAGATGAATTAACAGACCACAGAGCAGTTTCTCAGAAAGTTTCTTTCCAGTTTTGAACGGAAGCTATTTCATTTTTCACCATAGCCCTCTATGGGCTTCCAAATATCCCTTTTCCAATTCCACAAGAACAGCCTTAGCGAAAGGCTTCTTGAAGGGAAAGATGTAACTCTGTGAGATGAATTAACAGAACACAGAGCAGTTTCTCAAAAGGCTTGTTTCCAGTTTTGAACGGAAGATATTTTCTTTTTCACAGTAGCCCTCTATGGGCTTCCAAATATCCCTTTGCCAATTCCACAAGAACAGTCTTAGCGAAAGGCTTCTTGAAGGGAAAGATGTAACTCTTTGAGATGAATTAACAGAACTCAGAGCAGTTTCTCAGAAAGCTTCTTTCCAGTTTTGAACGGAAGATATTTCCTTTTTGAGCATAGCCCTCTGTGGGCTTCTAAATATCCCTTTGCCTATTCCACAAGAACAGCCTTAGCGAAAGGCTTCTTGAAGGGAAAGATGTAACTCTGTGAGATGAATTAACAGAACACAGAGCAGTTTCTCAGAAAGCTTCTTTCCAGTTTTGAACGGAAGATATTTCCTTTTTCACCTTAGCCCTCTATGGGCTTCCAAATATCCCTTTGCCAATTCCACAAGAACAGCCTTAGGGAAAGGCTTCTTGAAGTTAAAGATGTAACTCTGTGAGATGAATGAACAGAACACAGAGCAGTTTCTCAGAAAGCTTCTTTCCAGTTTTGAACGGAAGATATTTCCTTTTTCACCATAGCCCTCTATAGGCTTCCAAATATCCCTTTGCCAATTCCACAAGAACAGCCTTAGCGAAAGGCTTCTAGAAGGGAAAGATGTAACTCTGTGAGATGAATTAACAGAACACAGAGCAGTTTCGCAAAAAGCTTCTTTCCAGTTTTGAACGGAAGATATTTCCTTTTTCACCATAGCCCTCTATGGGCTTCCAAATATCCCTTTGCCAATTCCACAAGAACAGCCTTAGCGAAAGGCTTCTTGAAGGGAAAGATGTAACTGTGTGAGATGAATTAACAGAACACAGAGCAGTTTCTCAGAAAGCTTCTTTCCAGTTTTGAACGGAAGATATTTCCTTTTTCACCATAGCCCTCTATGGGCTTCCAAATATCCCTTTGCCAATTCCACAAGAACAGCCTTAGCGAAAGGCTTCTTGAAGGGAAAGATGTAACTCTGTGAGATGAATTAACAGAACACAGAGCAGTTTCTCAGAAAGCTTCTTTCCAGTTTTGAACGGAAGATATTTCCTTTTTCACCATAGCCCTCTATGGGCTTCCAAATATCCCTTTGCCAATTCCACAAGAACAGCCTTAGCGAAAGGATTCTTGAAGGGAAAGATGTAACTCTGTGAGATGAATTAACAGAACACAGAGCAGTTTCTCAGAAAGCTTCTTTCCAATTTTGAACGGAAGATATTTCCTTTTTCACCATAGCCCTCTATGGGCTTCCAAATATCCCTTTGCCAATTCCACAAGAACAGCCTTAGCGAAAGGCTTCTTGAAGGGAAAGATGTAACTCTGTGAGATGAATTAACAGAACACAGAGCAGTTTCTCAGAAAGCTTCTTTCCAGTTTTGAACGGAAGATATTTCCTTTTTCACCATAGCCCTCTATGGGCTTCCAAATATCCCTTTGCCAATTCCACAAGAACAGCCTTAGCGAAAGGCTTCTTGAAGGGAAAGATGTAACACTGTGAGATGAATTAACAGAACACAGAGCAGTTTCTCAGAAAGCTTCTTTCCAGTTTTCAACGGAAGATATTTCCTTTTTCACCATAGCCCTCTATGGGCTTCCAAATATCCCTTTGCCAATTCCACAAGAACAGCCTTAGTGAAAGGCTTCTAGAAGGGAAAGATGTAACACTGTGAGATGAATTAACAGATCACGGAGCGGTTTCTTACAAGGCTTGTTTCCAGTTTTGAACGGAAGATATTTCCTTTTTCACCATAGCCCTCTATGGGCTTCCAAATATCCCTTTGCCAATTCCACAAGAACAGCCTTAGAGAAAGGCTTCTTGAAGGGAAAGATGTAACTCTGTGAGATGAATGAACAGAACACAGAGCAGTTTCCCAGAAAGCTTCTTTCCAGTTTTGAACGGAAGATATTTCCTTTTTCACCATAGTCCTCTACGGGCTTCCAAATATCCCTTTGCCAATTCCACAAGAACAGCCTTAGCAAAAGACTTCTTGAAGGGAAAGATGTAACTCTGTGAGATGAATTAACAGAACACAGAGCAGTTTCTCAGAAAGCTTCTTTCCAGTTTTGAACGGAAGACATTTACTTTTCCACCATAGCCCTCTATGGGCTTCCAAATATCCCTTTGCCAATTCCACAAGAACAGCCTTAGCGAAAGGCTTCTTGAAGGGAAAGATGTAACTCTGTGAGATGAATTAACAGAACACAGAGCAGTTTCTCAGAAAGCTTCTTTCCAGTTTTGAACGGAAGATATTTCCTTTTTCACCATAGCACTCTATGGGCTTCCAAATATCCCTTTGCCAATTCCACAAGAACAGCCTTCGCGAAAGGCTTCTTGAAGGGAAAGATGTAACTCTGTGAGATGAATTAACAGAACACAGAGCAGTTTCTCAGAAAGCTTCTTTCCAGTTTTGAACGGAAGGTATTTCCTTTTTCACCATAACCCTCTATGGGCTTCCAAATATCCCTTTGCCAATTCCACAAGAACAGCCTTAGCGAAAGGCTTCTTGAAGGGAAAGATGTAGCTCTGTGAGATGAATTTACAGAACACAGAGCAGTTCATCAGAAAGCTTCTTTCCAGTTTTGAACGGAAGACATTTCCTTTTTCACCATAGCCCTCTATGGGCTTCCAAATATCCCTTTTCCAATTCCACAAGAACAGCCTTAGCGAAAGTCTTCTTGAAGGGAAAGATGTAACTCTGTGAGATGAATTAACAGAACACAGAGCAGTTTCTCAGAAAGCTTCTTTCCAGTTTTGAACGGAAGATATTTCCTTTTTCACCATAGCCCTCTATGGGCTTCCAAATATCCCTTTGCCAATTCCACAAGAACAGGCTTAGCGAAAGGTTTCTTGAAGGGAAAGATGTAACTCTGTAAGATGAATTAACAGACCACAGAGCAGTTTCTCAGAAAGTTTCTTTCCAGTTTTGAACGGAAGCTATTTCCTTTTTCACCATAGCCCTCTATGGGCTTCCAAATATCCCTTTGCCAATTCCACAAGAACAGCCTTAGCGAAAGGCTTCTTGAAGGGAAAGATGTAACTCTGTGAGATGAATTAACAGAACACAGAGCAGTTTCTCAGAAAGCTTCTTTCCAGTTTTGAACGGAAGATATTTCCTTTTTCACCATAGCCCTCTATGGGCTTCCAAATATCCCTTTGCCAATACCACAAGAACAGCCTTAGCGAAAGGCTTCTTGAAGGGAAAGATGTAACTCTGTGAGATGAATTAACAGAACACAGAGCAGTTTCTCAAAAGGCTTGTTTCAAGTTTTGAACGGAAGATATTTTCTTTTTCACAGTAGCCCTCTATGGGCTTCCAAATATCCCTTTGCCAATTCCACAAGAACAGTCTTAGCGAAAGGCTTCTTGAAGGGAAAGATGTAACTCTGTGAGATGAATTAACAGAACTCAGAGCAGTTTCTCAGAAAGCTTCTTTAAAGTTTTGAACGGAAGATATTTCCTTTTTCAGCATAGCCCTCTGTGGGCTTCTAAATATCCCTTTGCCTATTCCACAAGAACAGCCTTAGCGAAAGGCTTCTTGAAGGGAAAGATGTAACTCTGTGAGATGAATTAACAGAACACAGAGCAGTTTCTCAGAAAGCTTCTTTCCAGTTTTGAACGGAAGATATTTCCTTTTTCACCATAGCCCTCTATGGGCTTCCAAATATCCCTTTGCCAATTCCACAAGAACAGGCTTAGCGAAAGGTTTCTTGAAGGGAAAGATGTAACTCTGTAAGATGAATTAACAGACCACAGAGCAGTTTCTCAGAAAGTTTCTTTCCAGTTTTGAACGGAAGCTATTTCCTTTTTCACCATAGCCCTCTATGGGCTTCCAAATATCCCTTTGCCAATTCCACAAGAACAGCCTTACCGAAAGGCTTCTTGAAGGGAAAGATGTAACTCTGTGAGATGAATTAACAGAACACAGAGCAGTTTCTCAGAAAGCTTCTTTCCAGTTTTGAACGGAAGATATTTCCTTTTTCACCATAGCCCTCTATGGGCTTCCAAATATCCCTTTGCCAATACCACAAGAACAGCCTTAGCGAAAGGCTTCTTGAAGGGAAAGATGTAACTCTGTGAGATGAATTAACAGAACACAGAGCAGTTTCTCAAAAGGCTTGTTTCAAGTTTTGAACGGAAGATATTTTCTTTTTCACAGTAGCCCTCTATGGGCTTCCAAATATCCCTTTGCCAATTCCACAAGAACAGTCTTAGCGAAAGGCTTCTTGAAGGGAAAGATGTAACTCTGTGAGATGAATTAACAGAACTCAGAGGAGTTTCTCAGAAAGCTTCTTTAAAGTTTTGAACGGAAGATATTTCCTTTTTCACCATAGCCCTCTGTGGGCTTCTAAATATCCCTTTGCCTATTCCACAAGAACAGCCTTAGCGAAAGGCTTCTTGAAGGGAAAGATGTAACTCTGTGAGATGAATTAACAGAACACAGAGCAGTTTCTCAGAAAGCTTCTTTCCAGTTTTGAACGGAAGATATTTCCTTTTTCACCTTAGCCCTCTATGGGCTTCCAAATATCCCTTTGCCAATTCCACAAGAACAGCCTTAGGGAAAGGCTTCTTGAAGGGAAAGATGTAACTCTGTGAGATGAATGAACAGAACACAGAGCAGTTTCTCAGAAAGCTTCTTTCCAGTTTTGAACGGAAGATATTTCCTTTTTCACCATAGCCCTATATGGGCTTCCAAATATCCCTTTGCCAATTCCACAAGAACAGCCTTAGCGAAAGGCTTCTTGAAGGGAAAGATGTAACTCTGTGAGATGAATTAACAGAACACAGAGCAGTTTCTCAGAAAGCTTCTTTCCAATTTTGAACGGAAGATATTTCCTTTTTCACCATAGCCCTCTATGGGCTTCCAAATATCCCTTTGCCAATTCCACAAGAACAGCCTTAGCGAAAGGCTTCTTGAAGGGAAAGATGTAACTGTGTGAGATGAATTAACAGAACACAGAGCAGTTTCTCAGAAAGCTTCTTTCCAGTTTTGAACGGAAGATATTTCCTTTTTCACCATAGCCCTCTATGGGCTTCCAAATATCCCTTTGCCAATTCCACAAGAACAGCCTTAGCGAAAAGCTTCTTGAAGGGAAAGATGTAACTCTGTGAGATGAATTAACAGAACACAGAGCAGTTTCTCAGAAAGCTTCTTTCCAGTTTTGAACGGAAGATATTTCCTTTTTCACCATAGCCCTATATGGGCTTCCAAATATCCCTTTGCCAATTCCACAAGAACAGCCTTAGCGAAAGGCTTCTTGAAGGGAAAGATGTAACTCTGTGAGATGAATTAACAGAACACAGAGCAGTTTCTCAGAAAGCTTCTTTCCAATTTTGAACGGAAGATATTTCCTTTTTCACCATAGCCCTCTATGGGCTTCCAAATATCCCTTTGCCAATTCCACAAGAACAGCCGTAGCGAAAGGCTTCTTGAAGGGAAAGATGTAACTCTGTGAGATGAATTAACAGAACACAGAGCAGTTTCTCAGAAAGCTTCTTTCCAGTTTTGAACGGAAGATATTTCCTTTTTCACCATAGCCCTCTATGGGCTTCCAAATATCCCTTTGCCAATTCCACAAGAACAGCCTTAGCGAAAGGCTTCTTGAAGGGAAAGATGTAACACTGTGAGATGAATTAACAGAACACAAAGCAGTTTCTCAGAAAGCTTCTTTCCAGTTTTGAACGTAAGATATTTCCTTTTTCACCATAGCCCTCTATGGGCTTCCAAATATCCCTTTGCCAATTCCACAAGAACAGCCTTAGTGAAAGGCTTCTAGAAGGGAAAGATATAACTCTGTGAGATGAATTAACAGATCACGGAGCGGTTTCTTACAAGGCTTGTTTCCAGTTTTGAACGGAAGATATTTCCTTTTTCACCATAGCCCTCTACGGGCTTCCAAATATCCCTTTGCCAATTCCACAAGAACAGCCTTAGAGAAAGGCTTCTTGAAGGGAAAGATGTAACTCTGTGAGATGAATTAACAGAACACAGAGCAGTTTCTCAGAAAGCTTCTTTCCAGTTTTGAACGGAAGATATTTCCTTTTTCACCATAGCCCTCTAAGGGCTTCGAAATATCCCTTTGCCAATTCCACAAGAACAGCCTTAGCAAAATCTTCTTGAAGGGAAAGATGTAACTCTGTGAGATGAATTAACAGAACACAGAGCAGTTTCTCAGAATGCTTCTTTCCAGTTTTGAACGGAAGATATTTCCTTTTTCACCGTAGCCCTCTATGGGCTTCCAAATATCCCTTTGCCAATTCCACAAGAACAGCCTTAGCGAAAGGCTTCTTGAAGGGAAAGATGTAACTCTGTGAGATGAATTAACAGAACACAGAGCAGTTTCTCAGAAAGCTTCTTTCCAGTTTTGAACGGAAGATATTTCCTTTTTCACCATAGCCGTCTATGGGCTTCCAAATATCCCTTTGCCAATTCCACAAGAACAGCCTTAGCGAAAGGCTTCTTGAAGGGAAAGATGTAACTCTGTGAGATGAATTAACAGAACACAGAGCAGTTTCTCAGAAAGCTTCTTTCCAGTTTTGAACGGAAGATATTTCCTTTTTCACCATAGCCCTCTATGGGCTTCCAAATATCCCTTTGCCAATTCCACAAGAACAGCCTTAGCGAAAGGCTTCTTGAAGGGAAAGATGTAACTCTGTGAGATAAATTAACAGAACACAGAGCAGTTTCGCAGAAAGCTTCTTTCCAGTTTTGAACGGAAGATATTTCCTTTTTCACCATAGCCCTCTATGGGCTTCCAAATATCCCTTTGCCAATTCCACAAGAACAGCCTTACCGAAAGGCTTCTTGACGTGAAAGATGTAACTGTGTGAGATGAATTAACAGAACACAGAGCAGTTTCTCAGAAAGCTTCTTTCCAGTTTTGAACGGAAGATATTTCCTTTTTCACCATAGCCCTCTATGGGCTTCCAAATATCCCTTTGCCAATTCCACAAGAACAGCCTTAGCGAAAGGCTTCTTGAAGGGAAAGATGTAACTCTGTGAGATGAATTAACAGAACACAGAGCAGTTTCTCAGAAAGCTTCTTTCCAGTTTTGAACGGAAGATATTTCCTTTTTCACCATAGCCCTCTATGGGCTTCCAAATATCCCTTTGCCAATTCCACAAGAACAGCCTTAGCGAAAGGCTTCT
This sequence comes from Chlorocebus sabaeus, assembly GCF_047675955.1. Lineage (NCBI taxonomy): Eukaryota > Metazoa > Chordata > Mammalia > Primates > Cercopithecidae > Chlorocebus > Chlorocebus sabaeus. The sequence goes on along the minus strand of NW_027327794.1, from coordinate 24,040 downwards.
TGATGGGAAAGATGTAACTCTGTGAGATGAATTAACAGAACACAGAGCAGTTTCTCAGAAAGCTTCTTTCCAGTTTTGAACGGAAGATATTTCGTTTTTCACCATAGCCCTCTATGGGCTTCCAAATATCCCTTTGCCAATTCCACAAGAACAGCCTTAGCGAAAGACTTTTTGAAGGGAAAGATGTAACTCTGTGAAATGAATTAACAGAACACAGAGCAGTTTCTCAGAAAGCTTCTTTCCAGTTTTGAACGGAAGATATTTCCTTTTTCACCATAGCCCTCTATGGGCTTCCAAATATCCCTTTGCCAATTCCACAAGAACAGCCTTAGCGAAAGGCTTCTTGAAGGGAAAGATGTAACTCTGTGAGATGATTTAACAGAACACAGAACAGTTTCTCAGAAAGCTTCTTTCCAGTTTTGAACGGAAGATATTTCCTTTTTCACCATAGCCCTCTATGGGCTTCCAAATATCCCTTTGCCAATTCCACAAGAACAGCCTTAGCGAAAGGCTTCTTGAAGGGAAAGATGTAACTCTGTGAGATGAATTAACAGAACACAGAACAGTTTCTCAGAAAGCTTCTTTCCAGTTTTGAACGGAAGATATTTCCTTTTTCACCATAGCCCTCTATGGGCTTCCAAATATCCCTTTGCCAATTCCACAAGAACAGCCTTAGCGAAAGACTGCTTGAAGGGAAAGATGAAACTCTGTGAGATGAATTAACAGAACTCAGAGCAGTTTCTCAGAAAGCTTCTTTCCAGTTTTGAACGGAAGATATTTCCTTTTTCACCATAGCCATCTAAGGGCTTCCAAATATCCCTTTGCCAATTCCACAAGAATATCCTTAGTGAAAGGCTTCTAGAAGGGAAAGATGTAACTCTGTGAGATGAATTAACAGATCACGGAGCGGTTTCTTACAAGGCTTGTTTCCAGTTTTGAACGGAAGATATTTCCTTTTTCACCATAGCCATCTAAGGGCTTCCAAATATCCCTTTGCCAATTCCACAAGAATACCCTTAGTGAAAGGCTTCTAGAAGGGAAAGATGTAACTCTGTGAGATGAATTAACAGATCACGGAGCGGTTTCTTACAAGGCTTGTTTCCAGTTTTGAACGGAAGATATTTCCTTTTTCACCATAGCCCTCTATGGGCTTCCAAATATCCCTTTGCCAATTCCACAAGAACAGCCTTAGGGAAAGGCTTCTTGAAGGGAAGATGTAACTCTGTGAGATGAATTAACAGAACACAGAGCAGTTTCTCAGAAAGCTTCTTTCCAGTTTTGAACGGAAGATATTTCCTTTTTCACCATAGCCATCTAAGGGCTTCCAAATATCCCTTTGCCAATTCCACAAGAATACCCTTAGTGAAAGGCTTCTAGAAGGGAAAGATGTAACTCTGTGAGATGAATTAACAAAACACGGAGCGGTTTCTTACAAGGCTTGTTTCCAGTTTTGAACGGAAGATATTTCCTTTTTCACCATAGCCCTCTATGGGCTTCCAAATATCCCTTTGCCAATTCCACAAGAACAGCCTTAGCGAAAGGCTTCTTGAAGGGAAAGATGTAACTCTGTGAGATGAATTAACAGAACACAGTGCAGTTTCTCAGAAAGCTTCTTTCCAGTTTTGAACGGAAGATATTTCCTTTTTCACCATAGCCCTCTATGGGCTTCCAAATATCCCTTTGCCAATTCCACAAGAACAGCCTTAGCGAAAGGCTTCTTGAAGGGAAAGATGTAACACTGTGAGATGAATTAACAGAACACAGAGCAGTTTCTCAGAAAGCTTCTTTCCAGTTTTCAACGGAAGATATTTCCTTTTTCACCATAGCACTCTATGGGCTTCCAAATATCCCTTTGCCAATTCCACAAGAACAGCCTTAGCGAAAGGCTTCTTGAAGGGAAAGATGTAACTCTGTGAGATGAATTAACAGAACACAGAGCAGTTTCTCAGAAAGCTTCTTTCCAGTTTTGAACGGAAGATATTTCGTTTTTCACCATAGCCCTCTATCGGCTTCCAAATATCCCTTTGCCAATTCCACAAGAACAGCCTTAGCGAAAGACTTTTGAAGGGAAAGATGTAACTGTGTGAGATGAATTAACAGAACACAGAGCAGTTTCTCAGAAAGCTTCTTTCCAGTTTTGAACGGAAGATATTTCCTTTTTCACCATAGCCCTCTATGGGCTTCCAAATATCCCTTTGCCAATTCCACAAGAACAGCCTTAGCGAAAGGCTTCTTGAAGGGAAAGATGTAACTCTGTGAGATGAATTAACAGAACACAGAACAGTTTCTCAGAAAGCTTCTTTCCAGTTTTGAACGGAAGATATTTCCTTTTTCACCATAGCCCTCTATGGGCTTCCAAATATCCCTTTGCCAATTCCACAAGAACAGCCTTAGCGAAAGGCTTCTTGAAGGGAAAGATGTAACTCTGTGAGATGAATTAACAGAACACAGAACAGTTTCTCAGAAAGGTTCTTTCCAGTTTTGAACGGAAGATATTTCCTTTTTCACCATAGCCCTCTATGGGCTTCCAAATATCCCTTTGCCAATTCCACAAGAACAGCCTTAGCGAAAGACTTCTTGAAGGGAAAGATGTAACTCTGTGAGATGAATTAACAGAACACAGAGCAGTTTCTCAGAAAGCTTCTTTCCAGTTTTGAACGGAAGACATTTCCTTTTCCACCATAGCCCTCTATGGGCTTCCAAATATCCCTTTGCCAATTCCACAAGAACAGCCTTAGCGAAAGGCTTCTTGAAGGGAAAGATGTAACTCTGTGAGATGAATTAACAGAACACAGAGCAGTTTCTCAGAAAGTTTCTTTCCAGTTTTGACCGGAAGATATTTCCTTTTTCACCATAGCCCTCTATGGGCTTCCAAATATCCCTTTGCCAATTCCACAAGAACAGCCTTAGCGAAAGGCTTCTTGAAGGGAAAGATGTAACTCTGTGAGATGAATTAACAGAACACAGAGCAGTTTCTCAGAAAGCTTCTTTCCAGTTTTGAACGGAAGATATTTCCTTTTTCACCATAGCAATCTATGGGCTTCCAAATATCCCTTTGCCAATTCCACAAGAACAGCCTTAGCGAAAGGCTTCTTGAAGGGAAAGATGTAACTCTGTGAGATGAATTAACAGAACACAGAGCAGTTTCTCAGAAAGCTTCTTTCCAGTTTTGAACGGAAGATATTTCGTTTCTCACCATAGCCCTCTATGGGCTTCCAAATATCCCTTTGCCAATTCCACAAGAACAGCCTTAGCGAAAGACTTTTTGAAGGGAAAGATGTAACTCTGTGAGATGAATTAACAGAATACAGAGCAGTCTCTCAGAAAGCTTCTTTCCAGTTTTGAACGGAAGATATTTCCTTTTTTACCATAGCCCTCTATGGGCTTCCAAATATCCCTTTGCCAATTCCACAAGAACAGCCTTAGTGAAAGGCTTCTTGAAGGGAAAGATGTAAGTCTGTGAGATGAATTAACAGAACACAGAGCAGTTTCTCAGAAAGCTTCTTTCCAGTTTTGAACGGAAGATATTTCCTTTTTCACCATAACCCTCTATGGGCTTCCAAATATCCCTTTGCCAATTCCACAAGAACAGCCTTAGCGAAAGACTTCTTGAAGGGAAAGATGTAACTCTGTGAGATGAATTAACAGAACACAGAGCAGTTTCTCAGAAAGCTTCTTTCCAGTTTTGAACTTAAGGTATTTCCTTTTTCACCATAGCCCTCTATGGGCTTCCAAATATCCCTTTGCCAATTCCACAAGAACAGCCTTAGCGAAAGGCTTCTTGAAGGGAAAGATGTAGCTCTGTGAGATGAATTTACAGAACACAGAGCAGTTCATCAGAAAGCTTCTTTCCAGTTTTGAACGGAAGATATTTCCTTTTTCACCATAGCCCTCTATAGGCTTCCAAATATCCCTTTGCCAATTCCACAAGAACAGCCTTAGCGAAAGGCTTCTAGAAGGGAAAGATGTAACTCTCTGAGATGAATTAACAGAACACAGAGCAGTTTCGCAGAAAGCTTCTTTCTAGTTTTGAACGGAATATATTTCCTTTTTCACCATAGCCCTCTATGGGCTTCCAAATATCCCTTTGCCAATTCCACAAGAACAGCCTTAGCGAAAGGCTTCTTGAAGGGAAAGATGTAACTGTGTGAGATGAATTAACAGAACACAGAGCAGTTTCTCAGAAAGCTTCTTTCCAGTTTTGAACGGAAGATATTTCCTTTTTCACCATAGCCCTCTATGGGTTTCCAAATATCCCTTTGCCAATTCCACAAGAACAGCCTTAGCGAAAGGCTTCTTGAAGGGAAAGATGTAACTCTGTGAGATGAATTAACAGAACACAGAGCAGTTTCTCAGAAAGCTTCTTTCCAGTTTTGAACGGAAGATATTTCCTTTTTCACCATAGCCCTCTATGGGCTTCCAAATATCCCTTTGCCAATTCCACAAGAACAGCCTTAGCGAAAGGCTTCTTGAAGGGAAAGATGTAACTCTGTGAGATGAATTAACCGAACACAGAGCAGTTTCTCAGAAAGCTTCTTTCCAGTTTTGAACGGAAGATATTTCCTTTTTCACCATAGCCCTCTATGGGCTTCCAAATATCCCTTTGCCAATTCCACAAGAACAGCCTTAGCGAAAGGCTTCTTGAAGGGAAAGATGTAACTCTGTGAGATGAATTAACAGAACACAGAGCAGTTTCTAAAAAGGCTTGTTTCCAGTTTTGAACGGAAGATATTTCCTTTTTCACCATAGCCCTCTATGGGCTTCGAATTATCCCTTTGCCAATTCCACAAGAACAGGCTTAGCGAAAGGTTTCTTGAAGGGAAAGATGTAACTCTGTGAGATGAATTAACAGACCACAGAGCAGTTTCTCAGAAAGTTTCTTTCTAGTTTTGAACGGAATATATTTCCTTTTTCACCATAGCCCTCTATGGGCTTCCAAATATCCCTTTGCCAATTCCACAAGAACAGCCTTAGCGAAAGGCTTCTTGAAGGGAAAGATGTAACTCTGTGAGATGAATTAACAGAACACAGAGCAGTTTCTAAAAAGGCTTGTTTCCAGTTTTGAACGGAAGATATTTCCTTTTTCACCATAGCCCTCTATGGGCTTCCAAATATCCCTTTGCCAATTCCACAAGAACAGCCTTAGCGAAAGGCTTCTTGAAGGGAAAGATGTAACTCTGTGAGATGAATTAACAGAACACAGAGCAGTTTCGCAGAAAGCTTCTTTCCAGTTTTGAACGGAAGATATTTCCTTTTTCACCATAGCCCTCTATGGGCTTCCAAATATCCCTTTGCCAATTCCACAAGAACAGCCTTAGCGAAAGGCTTCTTGAAGGGAAAGATGTAACTCTGTGAGATGAATTAACAGAACACAGAGCAGTTTCTCAGAAAGCTTCTTTCCAGTTTTGAACGGAAGATATTTCATTTTTCACCATAGCCCTCTATGGGCTTCCAAATATCCCTTTGCCAATTCCACAAGAACAGCCTTAGCGAAAGGCTTCTTGAAGGGAAAGATGTAACTCTGTGAGATGAATTAACAGAACACAGAGCAGTTTCTCAGAAAGCTTCTTTCCAGTTTTGAACGGAAGATATTTCCTTTTTCACCATAGCCCTCTATGGGCTTCCAAATATCCCTTTGCCAATTCCACAAGAACAGCCTTAGCGAAAGGCTTCTTGAAGGGAAAGATGTAACTATGTGAGATGAATTAACAGAACACAGAGCAGTTTCTCAGAAAGCTTCTTTCCAGTTTTAAACTGAAGATATTTCCTTTTTCACCATAGCCCTCTATGGGCTTCCAAATATCCCTTTGCCAATTCCACAAGAACAGCCTTAGCGAAAGTCTTCTTGAAGGGAAAGATGTAACTCTGTGAGATGAATTAACAGAACACAGAGCAGTTTCTAAAAAGGCTTGTTTCCAGTTTTGAACGGAAGATATTTCCTTTTTCACCATAGCCCTCTATGGGCTTCCAAATATCCCTTTGCCAATTCCACAAGAACAGCTTTAGCGAAAGGCTTCTTGAAGGGAAAGATGTAACTCTGTGAGATGAATAAGCAGAACTCAGAGCAGTTTCTCAGAAAGCTTCTTTACAGTTTTGAACGGAAGATATTTCCTTTTTCACCATAGCCCTCTATGGGCTTCCAAATATCCCTTTGCCAATTCCACAAGAACAGCCTTAGGGAAAGGCTTCTTGAAGGGAAAGATGTAACTCTGTGAGATGAATGAACAGAACACAGAGCAGTTTCTAAAAAGGCTTGTTTCCAGTTTTGAACGGAAGATATTTCCTTTTTCACCATAGCCCTCTATGGGCTTCCAAATATCCCTTTGCCAATTCCACAAGAACAGCCTTAGCGAAAGGCTTCTTGAAGGGAAAGATGTAACTCTGTGAGATGAATTAACAGAACACAGAGCAGTTTCGCAGAAAGCTTCTTTCCAGTTTTGAACGGAAGATATTTCCTTTTTCACCATAGCCCTCTAAGGGCTTCCAAATATCCCTTTGCCAATTCCACAAGAACAGCCTTAGCGAAAGGCTTCTTGAAGGGAAAGATGTAACTATGTGAGATGAATTAACAGAACACAGAGCATTTTCTCAGAAAGCTTCTTTCCAGTTTTGAACGGAAGATATTTCCTTTTTCACCATAGCCCTCTATGGGCTTCCAAATATCCCTTTGCCAATTCCACAAGAACAGCCTTAGCGAAAGGCTTCTTGAAGGGAAAGATGTAAGTCTGTGAGATGAATTAACAGAACACAGAGCAGTTTCTCAGAAAGCTTCTTTCCAGTTTTAAACTGAAGATATTTCCTTTTTCACCATAGCCCTCTATGGGCTTCCAAATATCCCTTTGCCAATTCCACAAGAACAGCCTTAGCGAAAGTCTTCTTGAAGGGAAAGATGTAACTCTGTGAGATGAATTAACAGAACACAGAGCAGTTTCTAAAAAGGCTTGTTTCCAGTTTTGAACGGAAGATATTTCCTTTTTCACCATAGCCCTCTATGGGCTTCCAAATATCCCTTTGCCAATTCCACAAGAACAGCTTTAGCGAAAGGCTTCTTGAAGGGAAACATGTAACTCTGTGAGATGAATTAACAGAACTCAGAGCAGTTTCTCAGAAAGCTTCTTTACAGTTTTGAACGGAAGATATTTCCTTTTTCACCATAGCCCTCTATGGGCTTCCAAATATCCTTTGCCAATTCCACAAGAACAGCCTTAGTGAAAGGCTTCTTGAAGGGAAAGATGTAACTCTGTGAGATGAATTAACAGAACACAGAGCAGTTTATCAGAAAGCTTCTTTCCAGTTTTGAACGGAAGATATTTCCTTTTTCACCATAGCCGTCTATGGGCTTCCAAATATCCCTTTGCCAATTCCACAAGAACAGCCTTAGGGAAAGGCTTCTTGAAAGGAAAGATGTAACTCTGTGAGATGAATTAACAGAACTCAGAGCAGTTTCTCAGAAAGCTTCTTTCCAGTTTTCAACGGAAGATATTTCCTTTTTCAGCATAGCCCTCTATGGGCTTCCAAATATCCCTTTGCCAATTCCAAAAGAACAGCCTTAGCGAAAGGCTTCTTGAAGGGAAAGATGTAACTCTGTGAGATGAATTAACAGAACACAGAGCAGTTTCTCAGAAAGCTTCTTTCCAGTTTTGAACGGAAGATATTTCCTTTTTCACCATAGCCCTCTAAGGGCGTCCAAATATCTCTTTGCCACTTCCCCAAGAACAGCCTTAGCGAAAAGCTTCTTGAAGGGAAAGATGTAACTCTGTGAGATGAATTAACAGAACACAGAGCAGTTTCTCAGAAAGCTTCTTTCCAGTTTTGAACGGAAGATATTTCCTTTTTCACCATAGCCCTCTATGGGCTTCCAAATATCCCTTTGCCAATTCCACAAGAACAGCCTTAGCGAAAGGCTTCTTGAAGGGAAAGATGTAACTCTGTGAGATGAATGAACAGAACAGAGAGCAGTTTCTCAGAAAGCTTCTTTCCAGTTTTGAACGGAAGATATTTCCTTTTTCACCGTAGCCCTCTATAGGCTTCCAAATATCCCTCTGCCAATTCCACAAGAACAGCCTTAGCGAAAGGCTTCTTGAAGGGAAAGATGTAACTCTGTGAGGTGAATTAACAGAACACAGAGCAGTTTCTCAGAAAGCTTCTTTCCAGTTTTGAACGGAAGATATTTCCTTTTTCACCATAGCCCTCTATGGGCTTCCAAATATCCCTTTGCCAATTCCACAAGAACAGCCTTAGCGAAAGGCTTCTTGAAGGGAAAGATGTAACTCTGTGAGATGAATTAACAGAACACAGAGCAGTTTCTCAGAAAACTTCTTTCCAATTTTGAACGGAAGATATTTCCTTTTTAACCATGGCCCTCTATAGGCTTCCAAATATCCCTTTGCCAATTCCAGAAGAACAGCCTTAGCGAAAGGCTTCTTGAAGGGAAAGATGTAACTCTGTGAGATGAATTAACAGAACACAGAGCTGTTTCTCAGAAAGCTTCTTTCCAGTTTTGAACGGAAGCTATTTCCTTTTTCACCATAGCCCTCTATGGGCTTCCAAATATCCCTTTGCCAATTCCACAACAACAGCCTTAGCGAAAGGCTTCTTGAAGGGAAAGATGTAACTCTGTGAGATGAATTAACAGAACACAGAGCAGTTTCTCAGAAAGATTCTTTCCAGTTTTGAACGGAAGATATTTCCTTTTTCACCATAGCCCTCTATGGGCTTCCAAATATCCCTTTGCCAATTCCACAAGAACAGCCTTAGCGAAAGGCTTCTTGAAGGGAAAGATGTAACTATGTGAGATGAATTAACAGAACACAGAGCAGTTTCTCAGAAAGCTTCTTTCCAGTTTTGAACGGAAGATATTTCCTTTTTCACCATAGCCCTCTATGGGCTTCCAAATATCCCTTTGCCAATTCCACAAGAACAGCCTTAGCGAAAGGCTTCTTGAAGGGAAAGATGTAAGTCTGTGAGATGAATTAACAGAACACAGAGCAGTTTCTCAGAAAGCTTCTTTCCAGTTTTAAACTGAAGATATTTCCTTTTTCACCATAGCCCTCTATGGGCTTCCAAATATCCCTTTGCCAATTCCACAAGAACAGCCTTAGCGAAAGTCTTCTTGAAGGGAAAGATGTAACTCTGTGAGATGAATTAACAGAACACAGAGCAGTTTCTAAAAAGGCTTGTTTCCAGTTTTGAACGGAAGATATTTCCTTTTTCACCATAGCCCTCTATGGGCTTCCAAATATCCCTTTGCCAATTCCACAAGAACAGCTTTAGCGAAAGGCTTCTTGAAGGGAAACATGTAACTCTGTGAGATGAATTAACAGAACTCAGAGCAGTTTCTCAGAAAGCTTCTTTACAGTTTTGAACGGAAGATATTTCCTTTTTCACCATAGCCCTCTATGGGCTTCCAAATATCCCTTTGCCAATTCCACAAGAACAGCCTTAGTGAAAGGCTTCTTGAAGGGAAAGATGTAACTCTGTGAGATGAATTAACAGAACACAGAGCAGTTTATCAGAAAGCTTCTTTCCAGTTTTGAACGGAAGATATTTCCTTTTTCACCATAGCCGTCTATGGGCTTCCAAATATCCCTTTGCCAATTCCACAAGAACAGCCTTAGGGAAAGGCTTCTTGAAAGGAAAGATGTAACTCTGTGAGATGAATTAACAGAACTCAGAGCAGTTTCTCAGAAAGCTTCTTTCCAGTTTTCAACGGAAGATATTTCCTTTTTCAGCATAGCCCTCTATGGGCTTCCAAATATCCCTTTGCCAATTCCAAAAGAACAGCCTTAGCGAAAGGCTTCTTGAAGGGAAAGATGTAACTCTGTGAGATGAATTAACAGAACACAGAGCAGTTTCTCAGAAAGCTTCTTTCCAGTTTTGAACGGAAGATATTTCCTTTTTCACCATAGCCCTCTAAGGGCGTCCAAATATCTCTTTGCCACTTCCCCAAGAACAGCCTTAGCGAAAAGCTTCTTGAAGGGAAAGATGTAACTCTGTGAGATGAATTAACAGAACACAGAGCAGTTTATCAGAAAGCTTCTTTCCAGTTTTGAACGGAAGATATTTCCTTTTTCACCATAACCCTCTATGGGCTTCCAAATATCCCTTTGCCAATTCCACAAGAACAGCCTTAGCGAAAGGCTTCTTGAAGGGAAAGATGTAACTCTGTGAGATGAATGAACAGAACAGAGAGCAGTTTCTCAGAAAGCTTCTTTCCAGTTTCGAACGGAAGATATTTCCTTTTTCACCGTAGCCCTCTATAGGCTTCCAAATATCCCTCTGCCAATTCCACTAGAACAGCCTTAGCGAAAGGCTTCTTGAAGGGAAAGATGTAACTCTGTGAGGTGAATTAACAGAACACAGAGCAGTTTCTCAGAAAGCTTCTTTCCAGTTTTGAACGGAAGATATTTCCTTTTTCACCATAGCCCTCTATGGGCTTCCAAATATCCCTTTGCCAATTCCACAAGAACAGCCTTAGCGAAAGGCTTCTTGAAGGGAAAGATGTAACTCTGTGAGATGAATTAACAGAACACAGAGCAGTTTCTCAGAAAACTTCTTTCCAATTTTGAACGGAAGATATTTCCTTTTTAACCATAGCCCTCTATAGGCTTCCAAATATCCCTTTGCCAATTCCAGAAGAACAGCCTTAGCGAAAGGCTTCTTGAAGGGAAAGATGTAACTCTGTGAGATGAATTAACAGAACACAGAGCTGTTTCTCAGAAAGCTTCTTTCCAGTTTTGAACGGAAGCTATTTCCTTTTTCACCATAGCCCTCTATGGGCTTCCAAATATCCCTTTGCCAATTCCACAACAACAGCCTTAGCGAAAGGCTTCTTGAAGGGAAAGATGTAACTCTGTGAGATGAATTAACAGAACACAGAGCAGTTTCTCAGAAAGATTCTTTCCAGTTTTGAACGGAAGATATTTCCTTTTTCACCGTAGCCCTCTATGGGCTTCGAAATATCCCTTTGCCAATTCCACAAGAACAGCCTTAGCGAAAGGCTTCTTGAAGGGAAAGATGTAACTCTGTGAGATGAATTAACAGAACACAGAGCAGTTTCTCAGAAAGCTTCTTTCCAGTTTTGAACGGAAGATATTTCCTTTTTCACCATAGCCCTCTAAGGGCTTCCAAATATCCCTTTGCCAATTCCACAAGAACAGCCTTAGCGAAAAGCTTCTTGAAGGGAAAGATGTAACTCTGTGAGATGAATTAACAGAACACAGAGCAGTTTCTCAGAAAGCTTCTTTCCAGTTTTGAACGGAAGATATTTCCTTTTTCACCATAGCCCTCTATTGGCTTCCAAATATCCCTTTGCCAATTCCACAAGAACAGCCTTAGGGAAAGGCTTCTTGAAGGGAAAGATGTAACTCTGTGAGATGAATGAACAGAACACAGAGCAGTTTCTCAGAAAGCTTCTTTCCAGTTTTGAACGGAAGATATTTCCTTTTTCACCATAGCCCTTTATGGGCTTAAAAATATCCCTTTGCCAATTCCACAAGAACAGCCTTAGCGAAAGGCTCCTTGAAGGTAAAGATGTAACTCTGTGAGATGAATTAACAGAACACAGAGCAGTGTCTCAAAAGGCTTGTTTCCAGTTTTCAACGAAAGATATATCTTTTTCACCATAGCCCTCTATTGGCCTCCAAATATCCCTTTGCCAATTCCACAAGAACAGCCTTAGCGAAAGGCTTCTTAAAGGGAAAGATGTAACTCTGTGAGATGAATTAACAGAACTAAGAGCAGTTTCTCAGAAAGCTTCTTTCCAGTTTTGAACGGAAGATATTTCCTTTTTCACCATAGCCCTCTATGGGCTTCCAAATATCCCTTTGCCAATTCCACAAGAACAGCCTTAGCGAAAGGCTTCTCGAAGGGAAAGATGTAACTCTGTGAGATGAATTAACAGAACACAGAGCAGTTTCTCAGAAAGCTTCTTTCCAGTTTTGAACGGAAGATATTTCCTTTTTCACCATAGCCCTCTATGGGCTTCCAATTATCCCTTTGCCAATTCCACAAGAACAGCCTTAGCGAAAGGCTTCTTGAAGGGAAAGATGTAACTCTGTGAGATGAATTAACAGAACTCAGAGCAGTTTCTCAGAAAGCTTCTTTCCAGTTTTGAACGGAAGATAATTCCTTTTTCGCCATAGCCCTCTATGGGCTTCCAAATATCCCTTTGCCAATTCCACAAGAACAGCCTTAGCGAAAGGCTTCTTGAAGGGAAAGATGTATCTCTGTGAGATGAATGAACAGAACACAGAGCAGTTTCTCAGAAAGCTTCTTTCCAGTTTTGAACGGAAGATATTTCCTTTTTCACCATAGCCCTCTATGGGCTTCCAAATATAACTTTGCCAATTTCACAAGAACAGCCTTAGCGGAAGGCTTCTTGAAGGGAAAGATGTAACTCTGTGAGATGAATTAACAGAACACAGAACAGTTTCTCAGAAACCTTCTTTCCAGTTTTGAACGGAAGATATTTCCTTTTTCACCATAGCCCTCTATGGACTTCCAAATATCCCTTTGCCAATTCCACAAGAACAGCCTTAGCGAAAGGCTTCTTGAAGGGAAAGATGTAACTCTGTGAGATGAATTAACAGAACACAGAGCAGTTTCTCAGAAAGCTTCTTTCCAGTTTTGAACGGAAGATATTTCCTTTTTCACCATAGCCCTCTATGGGCTTCCAAATATCCCTTTGCCAATTCCACAAGAACAGCCTTAGCGAAAGGCTTCTTGAAGGGAAAGATGTAACACTGTGAGATCAATTAACAGAACTCAGAGCAGTTTCTCAGAAAGCTTCTTTCCAGTTTTGAACGGAAGATATTTCCTTTTTCACCATAGCCCTCTATGAGCTTCCAAATATCCCTTTGCCAATTCCACAAGAACAGCCTTAGCGAAAGGCTTCTTGAAGGGAAAGATGTAACTCTGTGAGATGAATTAACAGAACACAGAGCAGTTTCTCAGAAAGCTTCTTTCCAATTTTGAACGGAAGATATTTACTTTTTCACCATAGCCCTCTATGCGCTTCCAAATATCCCTTTGCCAATTCCACAAGAACAGCCTTAGCGAAAGGCTTCTTGAAGGGAAAGATGTAACTCTGTGAGATGAATTAACAGAACACAGAGCAGTTTCTCAGAAAGCTTCTTTCCAGTTTTGAACGGAAGATATTTCCTTTTTCACCATAGCCCTCTATGGGCTTCCAAATATCCCTTTGCCAATTCCACAAGAACAGCCTTAGCGAAAGGCTTCTTGAAGGGAAAGATGTAACTCTGTGAGATGAATTAACAGAACACAGAGCAGTTTCTCAAAAGGCTTGTTTCCAGTTTTGAACGGAAGATATTTTCTTTTTCACAATAGCCCTCTCTGGGCTTCCAAATATCCCTTTGCCAATTCCACAACAACAGCCTTAGCGAAAGGCTTCTTGAAGGGAAAGATGTAACTGTGTGAGATGAATTAACAGAACACAGAGCAGTTTCTCAGAAAGCTTCTTTCCAGTTTTGAACGGAAGGTATTTCCTTTTTCAGCATAGCCCTCTATGGGCTTCTAAATATCCCTTTGCCAATTCCACAAGAACAGACTTAGCGAAAGGCTTCTTGAAGGGAAAGATGTAACTCTGTGAGATGAATTAACAGAACACAGAGCAGTTTCTCAGAAAGCTTCTTTCCAGTTTTGAACGGAAGATATTTCGTTTTCACCATAGCCCTCTATAGGCTTCCAAATATCCCTTTGCCAATTCCACAAGAACAGACTTAGCGAAAGGCTTCTTGAAGGGAAAGATGTAACTCTGTGAGATGAATTAACAGAACACAGAGCAGTTTCTCAGAAAGCTTCTTTCCAGTTTTGAACGGAAGATATTTCCTTTTTCACCATAGCCCTCTATGGGCTTCCAAATATCCCTTTGCCAATTCCACAAGAACAGCCTTAGCGAAAGGCTTCTTGAAGGGAAAGATGTAACTGTGTGAGAAGAATTAACAGAACACAGAGCAGTTTCTCAGAACGCTTCTTTCCAGTTTTGAACGGAAGATATTTCCTTTTTCACCATAGCCCTCTATGGGCTTCCAAATATCCCTTTGCCAATTCCACAAGAACAGCCTTAGCGAAAGGCTTCTTGAAGGGAAAGATGTAACTCTGTGAGATGAATTAACAGAACACAGAGCAGTTTCTCAGAAAGCTTCTTTCCAGTTTTGAACGGAAGATATTTCCTTTTTCACCATAGCCCTCTATGGGCTTCCAAATATCCCTTTGCCAATTCCACAAGAACAGCCTTAGCGAAAGGCTTCTTGAAGGGAAAGATGTAACTCTGTGAGATGAATTAACAGAACACAGAGCAGTTTCTCAGAAAGCTTCTTTCCAGTTTTGAACGGAAGATATTTCCTTTTTCACCGTAGCCCTCTATGGGCTTCCAAATATCCCTTTGCCAATTCCACAAGAACAGCCTTAGCGAAAGGCTTCTTGAAGGGAAAGATGTAACTCTGTGAGATGAATTAACAGAACACAGAGCAGTTTCTCAAAAGGCTTGTTTCCAGTTTTGAACGGAAGATATTTCCTTTTTCACCATAGCCCTCTATGGGCTTCCAAATATCCCTTTGCCATTTCCACAAGAACAGCCTTAGCGAAAGGCTTCTTGAAGGGAAAGATGTAACTCTGTGAGATGAATTAACAGAACACAGAGCAGTTTCTCAGAAAGCTTCTTTCCAGTTTTGAACGGAAGATATTTCCTTTTTCACCATAGCCCTCTAAGGGCTTCCAAATATCCCTTTGACAATTCCACAAGAACAGCCTTAGTGAAAGGCTTCTTTAAGGGAAAGATGTAACTCTGTGAGATGAATTAACAGAACATAGAGCAGTTTCTCAGAAAGCTTCTTTCCAGTTTTGAACGGAAGATATTTCCTTTTTCAACATAGCCCTCTATGGGCTTCCAAATATCCCTTTGCCAATTCCACAAGAACAGCCTTAGCGAAAGGCTTCTTGAAGGGAAAGATGTAACTCTGTGAGATGAATTAACAGAACACAGAGCAGTTTCTCAGAAAGCTTCTTTCCAGTTTTGAACGGAAGATATTTCCTTTTTCACCATAGCCCTCTAAGGGCTTCCAAATATCCCTTTGCCAATTCCACAAGAACAGCCTTAGCGAAAAGCTTCTTGAAGGGAAAGATGTAACTCTCTGAGATGAATTAACAGAACACAGAGCAGTTTCTCAGAAAGATTCTTTCCAGTTTTGAACGGAAGATATATCTTTTTCACCATAGCCCTCTATTGGCCTCCAAATATCCCTTTGCCAATTCCACAAGAACGGCCTTAGCGAAAGGCTTCTTGAAGGGAAAGATGTAACTCTGTGAGATGAATGAACAGAACACAGAGCAGTTTCTCAGAAAGCTTCTTTCCAGTTTTGAACGGAAGATATTTCCTTTTTCACCATAGCCCTCTATGGGCTTCCAAATATCCCTTTGCCAATTCCACAAGAACAGCCTTAGCGAAAGGCTTCTTGAAGGGAAAGATGTAACTCTGTGAGATGAATGAACAGAACAGAGAGCAGTTTCTCAGAAAGCTTCTTTCCAGTTTTGAACGGAAGATATTTCCTTTTTCACCGTAGCCCTCTATAGGCTTCCAAATATCCCTCTGCCAATTCCACAAGAACAGCCTTAGCGAAAGGCTTCTTGAAGGGAAAGATGTAACTCTGTGAGGTGAATTAACAGAACACAGAGCAGTTTCTCAGAAAGCTTCTTTCCAGTTTTGAACGGAAGATATTTCCTTTTTCACCATAGCCCTCTAAGGGCTTCCAAATATCCCTTTGCCAATTCCACAAGAACAGCCTTAGCGAAAGGCTTCTTGAAGGGAAAGATGTAACTCTGTGAGATGAATTAACAGAACACAGAGCAGTTTCTCAGAAAACTTCTTTCCAATTTTGAACGGAAGATATTTCCTTTTTAACCATAGCCCTCTATAGGCTTCCAAATATCCCTTTGCCAATTCCAGAAGAACAGCCTTAGCGAAAGGCTTCTTGAAGGGAAAGATGTAACTCTGTGAGATGAATTAACAGAACACAGAGCTGTTTCTCAGAAAGCTTCTTTCCAGTTTTGAACGGAAGCTATTTCCTTTTTCACCATAGCCCTCTATGGGCTTCCAAATATCCCTTTGCCAATTCCACAACAACAGCCTTAGCGAAAGGCTTCTTGAAGGGAAAGATGTAACTCTGTGAGATGAATTAACAGAACACAGAGCAGTTTCTCAGAAAGATTCTTTCCAGTTTTGAACGGAAGATATTTCCTTTTTCACCATAGCCCTCTATGGGCTTCCAAATATCCCTTTGCCAATTCCACAAGAACAGCCTTAGCGAAAGGCTTCTTGAAGGGAAAGATGTAACTATGTGAGATGAATTAACAGAACACAGAGCAGTTTCTCAGAAAGCTTCTTTCCAGTTTTGAACGGAAGATATTTCCTTTTTCACCATAGCCCTCTATGGGCTTCCAAATATCCCTTTGCCAATTCCACAAGAACAGCCTTAGCGAAAGGCTTCTTGAAGGGAAAGATGTAAGTCTGTGAGATGAATTAACAGAACACAGAGCAGTTTCTCAGAAAGCTTCTTTCCAGTTTTAAACTGAAGATATTTCCTTTTTCACCATAGCCCTCTATGGGCTTCCAAATATCCCTTTGCCAATTCCACAAGAACAGCCTTAGCGAAAGTCTTCTTGAAGGGAAAGATGTAACTCTGTGAGATGAATTAACAGAACACAGAGCAGTTTCTAAAAAGGCTTGTTTCCAGTTTTGAACGGAAGATATTTCCTTTTTCACCATAGCCCTCTATGGGCTTCCAAATATCCCTTTGCCAATTCCACAAGAACAGCTTTAGCGAAAGGCTTCTTGAAGGGAAACATGTAACTCTGTGAGATGAATTAACAGAACTCAGAGCAGTTTCTCAGAAAGCTTCTTTACAGTTTTGAACGGAAGATATTTCCTTTTTCACCATAGCCCTCTATGGGCTTCCAAATATCCCTTTGCCAATTCCACAAGAACAGCCTTAGTGAAAGGCTTCTTGAAGGGAAAGATGTAACTCTGTGAGATGAATTAACAGAACACAGAGCAGTTTATCAGAAAGCTTCTTTCCAGTTTTGAACGGAAGATATTTCCTTTTTCACCATAGCCGTCTATGGGCTTCCAAATATCCCTTTGCCAATTCCACAAGAACAGCCTTAGGGAAAGGCTTCTTGAAAGGAAAGATGTAACTCTGTGAGATGAATTAACAGAACTCAGAGCAGTTTCTCAGAAAGCTTCTTTCCAGTTTTCAACGGAAGATATTTCCATTTTCAGCATAGCCCTCTATGGGCTTCCAAATATCCCTTTGCCAATTCCAAAAGAACAGCCTTAGCGAAAGGCTTCTTGAAGGGAAAGATGTAACTCTGTGAGATGAATTAACAGAACACAGAGCAGTTTCTCAGAAAGCTTCTTTCCAGTTTTGAACGGAAGATATTTCCTTTTTCACCATAGCCCTCTAAGGGCGTCCAAATATCTCTTTGCCACTTCCCCAAGAACAGCCTTAGCGAAAAGCTTCTTGAAGGGAAAGATGTAACTCTGTGAGATGAATTAACAGAACACAGAGCAGTTTATCAGAAAGCTTCTTTCCAGTTTTGAACGGAAGATATTTCCTTTTTCACCATAGCCCTCTATGGGCTTCCAAATATCCCTTTGCCAATTCCACAAGAACAGCCTTAGCGAAAGGCTTCTTGAAGGGAAAGATGTAACTCTGTGAGATGAATGAACAGAACAGAGAGCAGTTTCTCAGAAAGCTTCTTTCCAGTTTCGAACGGAAGATATTTCCTTTTTCACCGTAGCCCTCTATAGGCTTCCAAATATCCCTCTGCCAATTCCACAAGAACAGCCTTAGCGAAAGGCTTCTTGAAGGGAAAGATGTAACTCTGTGAGGTGAATTAACAGAACACAGAGCAGTTTCTCAGAAAGCTTCTTTCCAGTTTTGAACGGAAGATATTTCCTTTTTCACCATAGCCCTCTATGGGCTTCCAAATATCCCTTTGCCAATTCCACAAGAACAGCCTTAGCGAAAGGCTTCTTGAAGGGAAAGATGTAACTCTGTGAGATGAATTAACAGAACACAGAGCAGTTTCTCAGAAAACTTCTTTCCAATTTTGAACGGAAGATATTTCCTTTTTAACCATAGCCCTCTATAGGCTTCCAAATATCCCTTTGCCAATTCCAGAAGAACAGCCTTAGCGAAAGGCTTCTTGAAGGGAAAGATGTAACTCTGTGAGATGAATTAACAGAACACAGAGCTGTTTCTCAGAAAGCTTCTTTCCAGTTTTGAACGGAAGCTATTTCCTTTTTCACCATAGCCCTCTATGGGCTTCCAAATATCCCTTTGCCAATTCCACAACAACAGCCTTAGCGAAAGGCTTCTTGAAGGGAAAGATGTAACTCTGTGAGATGAATTAACAGAACACAGAGCAGTTTCTCAGAAAGATTCTTTCCAGTTTTGAACGGAAGATATTTCCTTTTTCACCGTAGCCCTCTATGGGCTTCGAAATATCCCTTTGCCAATTCCACAAGAACAGCCTTAGCGAAAGGCTTCTTGAAGGGAAAGATGTAACTCTGTGAGATGAATTAACAGAACACAGAGCAGTTTCTCAGAAAGCTTCTTTCCAGTTTTGAACGGAAGATATTTCCTTTTTCACCATAGCCCTCTAAGGGCTTCCAAATATCCCTTTGCCAATTCCACAAGAACAGCCTTAGCGAAAAGCTTCTTGAAGGGAAAGATGTAACTCTGTGAGATGAATTAACAGAACACAGAGCAGTTTCTCAGAAAGCTTCTTTCCAGTTTTGAACGGAAGATATTTCCTTTTTCACCATAGCCCTCTATTGGCTTCCAAATATCCCTTTGCCAATTCCACAAGAACAGCCTTAGGGAAAGGCTTCTTGAAGGGAAAGATGTAACTCTGTGAGATGAATGAACAGAACACAGAGCAGTTTCTCAGAAAGCTTCTTTCCAGTTTTGAACGGAAGATATTTCCTTTTTCACCATAGCCCTTTATGGGCTTAAAAATATCCCTTTGCCAATTCCACAAGAACAGCCTTAGCGAAAGGCTCCTTGAAGGTAAAGATGTAACTCTGTGAGATGAATTAACAGAACCCAGAGCAGTGTCTCAAAAGGCTTGTTTCCAGTTTTCAACGGAAGATATATCTTTTTCACCATAGCCCTCTATTGGCCTCCAAATATCCCTTTGCCAATTCCACAAGAACAGCCTTAGCGAAAGGCTTCTTAAAGGGAAAGATGTAACTCTGTGAGATGAATTAACAGAACTAAGAGCAGTTTCTCAGAAAGCTTCTTTCCAGTTTTGAACGGAAGATATTTCCTTTTTCACCATAGCCCTCTATGGGCTTCCAAATATCCCTTTGCCAATTCCACAAGAACAGCCTTAGCGAAAGGCTTCTCGAAGGGAAAGATGTAACTCTGTGAGATGAATTAACAGAACACAGAGCAGTTTCTCAGAAAGCTTCTTTCCAGTTTTGAACGGAAGATATTTCCTTTTTCACCATAGCCCTCTATGGGCTTCCAATTATCCCTTTGCCAATTCCACAAGAACAGCCTTAGCGAAAGGCTTCTTGAAGGGAAAGATGTAACTCTGTGAGATGAATTAACAGAACTCAGAGCAGTTTCTCAGAAAGCTTCTTTCCAGTTTTGAACGGAAGATAATTCCTTTTTCGCCATAGCCCTCTATGGGCTTCCAAATATCCCTTTGCCAATTCCACAAGAACAGCCTTAGCGAAAGGCTTCTTGAAGGGAAAGATGTATCTCTGTGAGATGAATGAACAGAACACAGAGCAGTTTCTCAGAAAGCTTCTTTCCAGTTTTGAACGGAAGATATTTCCTTTTTCACCATAGCCCTCTATGGGCTTCCAAATATCCCTTTGCCAATTTCACAAGAACAGCCTTAGCGGAAGGCTTCTTGAAGGGAAAGATGTAACTCTGTGAGATGAATTAACAGAACACAGAACAGTTTCTCAGAAACCTTCTTTCCAGTTTTGAACGGAAGATATTTCCTTTTTCACCATAGCCCTCTATGGACTTCCAAATATCCCTTTGCCAATTCCACAAGAACAGCCTTAGCGAAAGGCTTCTTGAAGGGAAAGATGTAACTCTGTGAGATGAATTAACAGAACACAGAGCAGTTTCTCAGAAAGCTTCTTTCCAGTTTTGAACGGAAGATATTTCCTTTTTCACCATAGCCCTCTATGGGCTTCCAAATATCCCTTTGCCAATTCCACAAGAACAGCCTTAGCGAAAGGCTTCTTGAAGGGAAAGATGTAACACTGTGAGATCAATTAACAGAACTCAGAGCAGTTTCTCAGAAAGCTTCTTTCCAGTTTTGAACGGAAGATATTTCCTTTTTCACCATAGCCCTCTATGAGCTTCCAAATATCCCTTTGCCAATTCCACAAGAACAGCCTTAGCGAAAGGCTTCTTGAAGGGAAAGATGTAACTCTGTGAGATGAATTAACAGAACACAGAGCAGTTTCTCAGAAAGCTTCTTTCCAATTTTGAACGGAAGATATTTACTTTTTCACCGTAGCCCTCTATGCGCTTCCAAATATCCCTTTGCCAATTCCACAAGAACAGCCTTAGCGAAAGGCTTCTTGAAGGGAAAGATGTAACTCTGTGAGATGAATTAACAGAACACAGAGCAGTTTCTCAGAAAGCTTCTTTCCAGTTTTGAACGGAAGATATTTCCTTTTTCACCATAGCCCTCTATGGGCTTCCAAATATCCCTTTGCCAATTCCACAAGAACAGCCTTAGCGAAAGGCTTCTTGAAGGGAAAGATGTAACTCTGTGAGATGAATTAACAGAACACAGAGCAGTTTCTCAAAAGGCTTGTTTCCAGTTTTGAACGGAAGATATTTTCTTTTTCACAATAGCCCTCTCTGGGCTTCCAAATATCCCTTTGCCAATTCCACAACAACAGCCTTAGCGAAAGGCTTCTTGAAGGGAAAGATGTAACTGTGTGAGATGAATTAACAGAACACAGAGCAGTTTCTCAGAAAGCTTCTTTCCAGTTTTGAACGGAAGGTATTTCCTTTTTCAGCATAGCCCTCTATGGGCTTCTAAATATCCCTTTGCCAATTCCACAAGAACAGACTTAGCGAAAGGCTTCTTGAAGGGAAAGATGTAACTCTGTGAGATGAATTAACAGAACACAGAGCAGTTTCTCAGAAAGCTTCTTTCCAGTTTTGAACGGAAGATATTTCGTTTTCACCATAGCCCTCTATAGGCTTCCAAATATCCCTTTGCCAATTCCACAAGAACAGACTTAGCGAAAGGCTTCTTGAAGGGAAAGATGTAACTCTGTGAGATGAATTAACAGAACACAGAGCAGTTTCTCAGAAAGCTTCTTTCCAGTTTTGAACGGAAGATATTTCCTTTTTCACCATAGCCCTCTATGGGCTTCCAAATATCCCTTTGCCAATTCCACAAGAACAGCCTTAGCGAAAGGCTTCTTGAAGGGAAAGATGTAACTGTGTGAGAAGAATTAACAGAACACAGAGCAGTTTCTCAGAAAGCTTCTTTCCAGTTTTGAACGGAAGATATTTCCTTTTTCACCATAGCCCTCTATGGGCTTCCAAATATCCCTTTGCCAATTCCACAAGAACAGCCTTAGCGAAAGGCTTCTTGAAGGGAAAGATGTAACTCTGTGAGATGAATTAACAGAACACAGAGCAGTTTCTCAGAAAGCTTCTTTCCAGTTTTGAACGGAAGATATTTCCTTTTTCACCATAGCCCTCTATGGGCTTCCAAATATCCCTTTGCCAATTCCACAAGAACAGCCTTAGCGAAAGGCTTCTTGAAGGGAAAGATGTAACTCTGTGAGATGAATTAACAGAACACAGAGCAGTTTCTCAGAAAGCTTCTTTCCAGTTTTGAACGGAAGATATTTCCTTTTTCACCGTAGCCCTCTATGGGCTTCCAAATATCCCTTTGCCAATTCCACAAGAACAGCCTTAGCGAAAGGCTTCTTGAAGGGAAAGATGTAACTCTGTGAGATGAATTAACAGAACACAGAGCAGTTTCTCAAAAGGCTTGTTTCCAGTTTTGAACGGAAGATATTTCCTTTTTCACCATAGCCCTCTATGGGCTTCCAAATATCCCTTTGCCATTTCCACAAGAACAGCCTTAGCGAAAGGCTTCTTGAAGGGAAAGATGTAACTCTGTGAGATGAATTAACAGAACACAGAGCAGTTTCTCAGAAAGCTTCTTTCCAGTTTTGAACGGAAGATATTTCCTTTTTCACCATAGCCCTCTAAGGGCTTCCAAATATCCCTTTGACAATTCCACAAGAACAGCCTTAGTGAAAGGCTTCTTTAAGGGAAAGATGTAACTCTGTGAGATGAATTAACAGAACATAGAGCAGTTTCTCAGAAAGCTTCTTTCCAGTTTTGAACGGAAGATATTTCCTTTTTCAACATAGCCCTCTATGGGCTTCCAAATATCCCTTTGCCAATTCCACAAGAACAGCCTTAGCGAAAGGCTTCTTGAAGGGAAAGATGTAACTCTGTGAGATGAATTAACAGAACACAGAGCAGTTTCTCAGAAAGCTTCTTTCCAGTTTTGAACGGAAGATATTTCCTTTTTCACCATAGCCCTCTAAGGGCTTCCAAATATCCCTTTGCCAATTCCACAAGAACAGCCTTAGCGAAAAGCTTCTTGAAGGGAAAGATGTAACTCTCTGAGATGAATTAACAGAACACAGAGCAGTTTCTCAGAAAGATTCTTTCCAGTTTTGAACGGAAGATATATCTTTTTCACCATAGCCCTCTATTGGCCTCCAAATATCCCTTTGCCAATTCCACAAGAACGGCCTTAGCGAAAGGCTTCTTGAAGGGAAAGATGTAACTCTGTGAGATGAATGAACAGAACACAGAGCAGTTTCTCAGAAAGCTTCTTTCCAGTTTTGAACGGAAGATATTTCCTTTTTCACCATAGCCCTCTATGGGCTTCCAAATATCCCTTTGCCAATTCCACAAGAACAGCCTTAGCGAAAGGCTTCTTGAAGGGAAAGATGTAACTCTGTGAGATGAATTAACAGAACACAGAGCAGTTTCTCAGAAAGCTTCTTTCCAGTTTTGAACGGAAGATATTTCGTTTCTCACCATAGCCCTCTATGGGCTTCCAAATATCCCTTTGCCAATTCCACAAGAACAGCCTTAGCGAAAGACTTTTTGAAGGGAAAGATGTAACTCTGTGAGATGAATTAACAGAACACAGAGCAGTTTCTCAGAAAGCTTCTTTCCAGTTTTGAACGGAAGATATTTCCTTTTTTACCATAGCCCTCTATGGGCTTCCAAATATCCCTTTGCCAATTCCACAAGAACAGCCTTAGCAAAAGGCTTCTTGAAGGGAAAGATGTAGCTCTGTGAGATGAATTTACAGAACACAGAGCAGTTCATCAGAAAGCTTCTTTCCAGTTTTGAACGGAAGATATTTCCTTTTTCACCATAGCCCTCTATGGGCTTCCAAATATCCCTTTTTCAATTCCACAAGAACAGCCTTAGCGAAAGGCTTCTTGAAGGGAAAGATGTAACTCTGTGAGATGAATTAACAGAACACAGAGCAGTTTCTCAGAAAGCTTCTTTCCAGTTTTGAACGGAAGATATTTCCTTTTTCACCATAGCCCTCTATGGGCTTCGAAATATCCCTTTGCCAATTACACAAGAACAGGCTTAGCGAAAGGTTTCTTGAAGGGAAAGATGTAACTCTGTAAGATGAATTAACAGACCACAGAGCAGTTTCTCAGAAAGTTTCTTTCCAGTTTTGAATGGAAGATATTTCCTTTTTCACCATAGCCCTCTATGGGCTTCCAAATATCCCTTTGCCAATTCCACAAGAACAGCCTTAGCGAAAGGCTTCTTGAAGGGAAAGATGTAACTCTGTGAGATGAATTACCAGAACTCAGAGCAGTTTCTCAGAAAGCTTCTTTCCAGTTTTGAACGGAAGATAATTCCTTTTTCGCCATAGCCCTCTATGGGCTTCCAAATATCCCTTTGCCAAT